>NC_083321.1:79776722-80078286 GCF_963455315.2 Globicephala melas
ATCAAATGTTTTTAAAACTATTTTTCATGGAAATGTGTTTATTTTTTATTCCACATACAGAATATAAGGTACATTTTTGTTATTTAGAAAATAATTATGATTTGTTACTCAATAAGGCTTCACATAGAAATGAAAAGACCTACCTCTGAAATTCAATTATAAACCTAGGCATTGTATTCTTTGGGTAAAAGTATATGACCAAAGGAATCAACTTTTCCTGTTCAAGTTTATGTGACTCATATTCTGTGATAATGCATTCTCACCAAAGCATCCTTATTAATTGTTAAATAATGCACTTTTATCAACTTGCTTTCAGAACTGTATTTTTCCCTACTAGTTTTCACTCAGAGCTTTTTTGTTTAGAGCCTTCAGCTCTAGAACCATACCTCATGCTTAGGTCAAATATTCTACAACAGGCCAGCTTGATTTTGACTACTGGTATATTTCTAGTCCTCTTCATTTAAGTGTTTTTTGCACCTTTCTTGATTTTTTGGGCCCAAGGTATGACAAATAAGAACTGAGTCTTGTTAACTGAATAGTTTTGATTCTGAACTTCTGACTCTTCATTTATGAAAGGTAATCCCATTTATTTCATAAAGTTTCTGCAAGAATTGGTTTGATACAACATGCTTAAAATATGCACTATAAATAAGACAATGCTGCACTGGTGTGTTAGTTGCCTACGGCTGCTCTAACAAATTACCACAGATGCAATGGCTTAAAACAACACAAATTAATTCTCTTATAGTTCTGGAGGCCAGAAGTCCAAAATCTACTATTTTCACATCTCCTACTTTCTCTTCTGTAGTCAAATCTCCTTCCGCTTTCCTCGTATAAGGGTACTTGTGATTACATTTAGGATCAACACAAATAAGCCTTAATAATATTCTCATCTTAAGATGCTTAACTTAATCACATCTACAAAGTCCCTTTTGCCACACAAGTAACATTCATGGTAACTGAATTTTAGGATATGAATATCTTTTGAGCCACTATTCAGCCTACTGTGAATAGTCTTTTCAAATTCTCTCATATCCTTGCAAATACAAATTCAGTAGGGTTGACTTTGGAATGGCACAAAGAAAAGCCCACCTCTGGAAACTGACACAGAATATTCCAACATACCCCCTTTAAGAATACCCTTTAGGGCTTCCCTGGTGGTGCAGTGGTTGAGAGTCCGCCTGCCGATGCAGGGGACACGGGTTCGTGCCCCGGTCTTGGAAGATCCCACATGCCGCGGAGCGGCTGGGCCCGTGAGCCATGGCCGCTGAGCCTGCGCGTCCGGACCCTGTGTTCCACAACGGGAGAGGCCACAACAGTGAGAGGCCCACGTACCACAAAAAAAAAAAAAGAAAGAAAAGAAGAAGAAAACCCTTTAACATCATATATAAGATGTCCTCAACATGATATGTTCTGTATTTCAAAAGTTAGGCATCCCTACTCCCCCCAAATCTATGTTCAGATCTTTAGATGGTATTCAACACATTTTTCCAAGGGGCTATTTGATATCACTATCACAAGACATATGAAAGGCAGAAAAGTCAGGGAAGATTACCTATCTTTTTACCATCCAAACCAGGATAATTTTAAGAGTAAAAGAGGAAACATTAATAATTATTATAGAATAGCAAACTTATGTCAGGACTGTGGTGGACAAATTATAGTATATAGCTGCCTTTTCCTAATCACTGTAAGTCTCTTCATTGGTGGCAAGAAGCAATAGAATTAGAAAAACCACTTTGCTTTTTTATTCTTTGGTTCTTTAGCATATTCAGCAAAGAGTTCTTGCATAGGATTTTGAAAGCACTAACTATAAATAAAAAATGAATTAATCAAACATCCTTAAGATTGAAAAACTTCTGTTCTTCAAAAGGCACTGTTAATTAAAAAAAAAAAAGATAAACCACAGGCTGGGAGAAAATATTCACACTACACATATCTGAAAAAGGGCTGGTAGCCTCAATATTTTAAAAACTCTTGCAACTTAATAATAGGACAAACAACCCAATTTTAAAAATGTACACAGAATTTTAACAGACATGTCACAAAGGAAGATATACAAAGGATCAATGCACACATGAAAAGATGCCCAATATCACTAGTCATTAGAGAAAAAGAACTATAATAACAAATGAGATACCACTACACACATACCAGAATGCTTAAAATTATTAACATTGTCAGTATTAATTTTGTCAAGGATGTATAGCAACTAGAACACTCATACACTGTTGAAGGGAATATAAAATGGGATAACATTTTGTGAGTTCCTTCTCAAGTTGAATATACAGACACAATATAACCCAGAAATTCCACTCCTTGGTATTTCCACAAAAAAATTAAAACATATATTCATAAAAAGATTTGTATATAAGTGTTTTTGAGAACATTATTCTTAATTATGTCAAATTGAGAGTAATCCTAATGCTCATCAATAGGAGAAAGGATAAACACATTATGGTTTATGGTTTATGGTTTATTATGGTTTATTACAAACATGCTGAGAGAAAAAAACCAACCAACCAACCAACCGGAAACTTAGAAAAGAACAATCTTTGAAACTTAGAAAAGAACAGTCTAATCTCTAGTAATGAAAAGCAAAGTGATGGTTGCCTGAGGTTGGGGGTAGAGGGTTATTGTCTGGAAAGAGGCACAAGGAAACGTTTGGGGTGAGGGAAATGTGCTATGTTGGGACTGTGGTGGTGATCAAAAGACTGTATGTTAAGTTCATCAAAATTATTGAAAGGTTAGGGGCTTCCCTGGTGGCGTAGTGGTTGAGAGTTCACCTGCCGATGCAGGGGACATGGGTTTGTGCCCCGGTCCGGGAGGATCCCACGTGCCGCGGAGCGGCTAGGCCCGTGAGCCATGGCCGCTGAGCCTGCGCGTCCGGAGCCTGTGCTCTGCCACGGGAGAGGCCACAACAGTGAGACGCCCGCGTACCACAAAAAAAATAAAAATTATTGAAAGGTTCACAGAAAATAGACGCATTTTATTATATACATACTATACCTCAATAAAGTTTATTTCAAAACATATTGGCAACTATTCTTGTTACAGAATTTATAAGTATTCATTGTTCTTTTGGAAAATTTAGAAAATATAAAAAGGTAAAAAGAGTGTGAGAGAGAAATAACCTATCCTTCAGAATAAACACAGAGATGCAATCTGATGGTATAAAATACTATGCATAGGCACACATTTTGTTTTTCCTTTCATCTTCACTCCCCATTTTTCAGTTCCTGAATTGTGTTAAGTTTCAGTATTAACTTCCTAGGGTCAGAGACTTTCTCAGTTTTCCTATAGATGTCATGTTTTCCCTTAGGAAAATAAAGGCAAGATCTGCTTTCCATGCTTAATCTGAGTTTCACTCACTCATTTGTGAAATATTAAGTAGTGATACTCAGTTTATACAACTTAATTTAGATTTGCTATCAGAGCAACTCTTCTTCTAAGATTGCAAGTTCCATCTCCTGACCTTGCTCTCTGCTTCTAGACTTGCTTCTGTCTTGTTATGCCCTGTCTTAATTTTTATTCTTGTCTCTCAGCATCAGTTCTTGAATTCGGTCCTTGCCTTGCTCCTGTTAAATTCATACTCCAGCTACCTCCATTTGCTGCAGACACTGGAAAAAACTACACTGAAAGCCTTCCGCTGACCTGTGGATGATTCCTGGCCTGTTATTTTATTTCTGGAGTAGACTTTGGTCCAAATAACAGATCTCTTTTATCCTTAGAGAATTTCCTTTGAACTGCTATTCTAGACTTTCAACACCTCTTTGTCCATTCAGGTATCTCTTTACTTCTCTCTTTCCGTCACTAAGCTCTAACTATTAGAATCAAGAAACTCTGTTGGAAGTAACCCTTCAGATCCTTTAAGTTCCTTGGTCCATGGGACTGCATCTCAAACCTGATTCAATTGACACCGTTGCCAGGTACACTTACCTGTCACCATTTTTACACTTTTAATTGCTTACTTAGTACTGAGCTCTAATTTCATTAAGGACTCTGTGACTTTATTCATGGAATGAAAATGAATCTTTTGCTGAAGAGTATTTCTGACTCTTGACCTCATCTCCCATTCTTTTTACCCCTGAGCTTCACAGGACATGGCAGCAGGACTATTTTTTGGATACTTTATAGCTAATTGAAAGCAATATTGCTTTAGTTAAATGTATTCATTAGAAAGCCTACTCTCCAATCCCTCTTTAATAATAGTTAACTTAAATAGAAATAATGATCTTTTATTAAAACAAAACAAAACAGCTTTGTATGAGGTTTTATAAGCCACTGCTTCAAGATCAGATCAAATTTTTACCTGCTGAAGGTTGATTTTTAAACCTAGTTTTATTTTTGTTTCCTTTTATAATATTCAACATTTTGAGTTTATATGTACAGAGTAGCTTTTAAATAATGATTCACAGCAGATTTTCCAGTGATACTGTAAAAGAGCAGAATAAATGTGACAACCCATAGTATGTCTATTTGTATTTGTATCTGAAGTTGAATGAAGGAAATAGTACTGTAGATTAATTCCCAGATCTTTGTTTCAGTTGAGAATGCTTAGTTTCCTTCTCTGTTAAAAGAAAAAAGGAAGAGGAAAAAAAAAGACAAGAATTTTTGCTTCATTTTGTCAGAGTATTTTTTGTTTGGACCTAAATACGTATTATTAACATGTGTAAAAACATTTATAAGTACAAAAGTGCTATAAAAAGCCATCTATTTTATTATATTTATTATGGAATATTTGATATTTTGGATCAGAACTGGATTTGAATAGATTTATTTATAATTTAAATGCCAATAAAGAGTAAAAATTCACACAAAGAATTAGAAAACAATTCAACTATTTCAGTCGAAACTAATAATGGTTAGAATTTTCAATTCAGCACTGCCAAAGTTAGGAATTTATCCTATATAAAATGTAACGTATAGATGTATATCAATGTATGTGGCTATTTATTAAAATAGTTTCTATAATAGCAATCAAGTGCTAAGCTTTACAAATTGGGAATATTATAGTAATATAGTCATATTATCTAATACTAATGGCTTTTAAAGAGAATAAGATAGAATGAGAAAAATGGCCATGATAAATTTAGGTAAAAAAGGTTGTAGAACCAAAAATAAGCATGATCCCATTCATTTATGCTAATGATAGATAGATAAATATACAGAATTTCAGGCACACCACACACATATGTACAGAAAAATTTGAGAAGAACACATAATTGTTAGCAGTTAGCTCTGGAAAATGGAAATATGGGGAGGTATTTCACTTTTATCATTAAAATTTGGGTGGTTGGATTTTACAATGTAAAATTTTATACTTTTTGTAATAAAAATATTAAATCAATAACCAATTGAAAATAAAATGTGACTCAAATGCCAAAACTATACTTATTTAATCATAAACAAACATTCAAGGGGGTGGCCAGAAGATTAAAGTTTATACTCTAGAGCCTGGTACATTGGACATAATGACTTGGCCTCAATTGTCTCTTTTTGCTCTCCTGCCAAATCTCCACTTGAATATGACTTTCCAGGCACCCAAAATATTTGTAAGTACTGGAACAAATTCTATAATTGCATGCTTTTTCCTTTTGCTACTCTGGTATACTATCTTAGGAATTCTTTCCCCTTGTCTTTACCTATATAACTACTAATAGTCATTCAAGATTGTGCCTCAATATCAACCTATCAAGGAAGAACTTACTAAGTCTGTCCCAGAATCCTGAATTGGACACCTGTTTAATGGTCCCATCCTAACCTGACATACATCCATCACAGCATTCACCACTGTACTGTCAATATGTATGTAATTATTTTTACTGCAACTATATTATGGAGAGAAGGATTCATATATATTAATTCTGTATCACATTATCAATCTCAATAATTATTTTAAAATAATTTAATGAAAATTTATAAATATCTTGAATTTTTAATTTGGTTTCTTTACCAGTAACAAGGAAGTGAGAGATAATCTTGATTTGCAAAATAAATTATACTATTAGATTTATACTTTTGAGATCTTTTTAACAAAAATGTAGCTGGAGAATGCTAGAAAGATCATGGAGGATCATGGAGTAAAGGTATTTATCTTGTTGATTCATATTAGCTTTTGTGAAGTGAAAATAATAAAAGTCATCTTTTAGAATTCTTGTGTGGATGAAGTAAAGTGCTGAATATAGAAGCTCTGTGTAAATTATTATATAGTAAAATATTACTATATTTAGTAATAGTAATATAAATTTAGAAGAATTTAGCTATTCCTTAAGGCAATTTGGACAAAGTACAAATATATTTATTATTTAATGTAAGCCTATTTCTTATGGCCTGAATTCTATATTTGACGATTCTGATCACATTTCTAAAATTTAATTATCTAAATTGATATTATTATAGTACTGGATATTGAAACGGAATAGTACAGGAAATCGGCAATAATTGTTAGGGAAATGAAGACTAATTACTATATTCCATACTTCTAACACAGTGTTGAAAGTTCTGACAAAGCAAATTAGGAGGTTTTCTCATCACCATAGCAACAATTTTCAAGTATTTTTTTGCTTTTCTGAAAACATAACCAGTCAAGCACAGTTAATTTAACTTGAGCAGAGTAAAAAATGGATTTTTTTTAGTGATGCAATTAGGCTGAAAAAAATCTAGTTAAATAATGGTAAGCATGATTTAATTTGTTTCCAAACCTTTAGGAACTTTATTTCTATTTATAGCAAACAAGGAGTTGACTATAAAATAAGGAAAAATATTGGGCTGGTGAAACGTCTTCTTGCTTTTTGTTAGTATCATTCACTTGAAACCAAAGGTGGTAGATAAAAATTAGTAACATACTTTTTATATTATTTATATTATTTATTAATTAGTAACATCCTTTTATATTATTAAACAATATTATATTATTTGTTTATATTATTATGACCTCAGTAAATGCTTGCTGACTGTTCCCCAGCTATTAAAGTGACATACTTAGGGTGATTCATCATCTAACTTAAAATAAGTATACTTTTTCTTAAATAAATCTATAGAATTTTTGAAATTGGAATGTTCAAAAATCTATTCATAACATAATCAGTGACTCTAAGCAAAGAGCAACATGAGATGATGATATTTGAGCTCAAAAATTACTTTCACTGAAAATTTGCATGTATGTCCTGGCACTTCAATTTTAAATTATGTGACAAAATGTAAGATATTGAGCATATTTCTGATAACATGGTTATTTACCATATCTGTATTCACCAGGATTCCCTTGATTTTTCAAGTTATGTATTCTTATTTAAGTTTTAGAACATTTTCCTACACTAGCCCTTCTACCTTCTGACCTTTGCACTGTTCTTCTGCCTGAAATTTTCTTCCTTCAGCCCTTCACTTGACTGGCTCATTCTCTTCCTTCAGTTTTTGGTTCAAATATCTTCTCCCTTAGAGGCCTAGAGGCCTTTCCTGATTACACTATCCCAAATGCCCCTCCTATCCTACCCTAGGTAATCTTTCTTTTATTACTTGTTAAATTTCTTCATCACACTTACCATAATCTTTCAGCATATAGTTTCACTAGGGCAAGGGCCAGAAATGACTAAAGAGTTACAGAATGGATGAATGAATGAATAAATGAATATGATGACTTATAATTGTCCTCTGTGAGTGCCTATACCTTCCTATCCTCTGAAAGAAGCAAATCAAATATTAGTGATGTTTATTGAATGCCTTCTATGGTTTTGAATTATGGAGTAATGGAGGTCTCTTAAGTGTAAGAGAGAGTTAAGGGAAAGAGAAATCAATGAGGGCTGTTTTAATCATTGAAGGCTTCATGGAGAGTTTTAGGCATCCTCAACACCTTAAAGCATGAGTAGATTTCATCTTCTTTTCTATAAGCACTCAGATTTGGAGAGAATTAGTAATCTCACTCTATTTTAAGATATATTCTTTTTTTAATAGGCCAAATTCCTTCATATAAGTAAAAAAATATGAGAGATAGCTTAGGTACATAATCCTCTGCCACTACATACCCTGCTAAAGTCATTTAATCCAGCCAGTGATGTTACTGTATTCATCCTGGATGCATCAGGGACCAGCGATGTGCAAATGATACATTCCGATGCACTGTCAGTTCAGGCCCAGGCTTAATGATGGAAATTATGGCTACTACATGGTCCCTACATTCCCAAAGGAGTGCTTGGCACTTTGCATCTGACTATTAAGAGTTCTAGGTTTCAGTTTCTTTTAACAGTCTAGTCAGTATTAAACCTTTAATAACTCATTTTATCAAGAGATCACAGAGCAATGCATTCATTAATTATTGGTTCTAAATCATGGAAAATACTTAGAGAAATACATACAATGATGACTTTTAACCAGTCACACATATACTTACTTTTACCAATGCTGAAAAGATTTTCTGCATTTACCCTTCATTGTCCTGTAGACAATTTCCAGCACACGGTACTGGAAGGACACTGGAGGAGGAAGGGAATCTTCTTCCTGGTTCTGGGGTTTGTTTCTTGTTAGCAGGCTCCTTGAGGGCAGAGCATGGGGAATCTTCCAGTGGAAGATATCCTGGATCCCAGAGGTCAGAGAAATCCCCAGGTAAATCCACCAGTGAAGGACATCTGCAAATGTCTCCACCATACAGTGGACCACCCTGCACCCTTTCCAACGTTGTCTGGATTCTAGCCCTGGGAGGGGGACTGGAGGGCTCTTCCATATTGGTTCCTTTCATGGGGGCTTTGCCTCAGCCCTAGAAGAGGGCTGCACCCTGTATAGGTTGCTCTTTGTTCTTTAGAGTTCTGAGTTCTATGTTTTCCCTTTAGTAGGTGATCCCCTTATATTGTTAATATTTCATTATATTAAACACTGCCTGTTCAAATTCTATCTCTTGGTTAATACACTTAGCAAATAATTAGGTTACATTGGATAATCAATATTTTCTTAAAAATAATTTTTAGCTCTGATACTCAGTGAAATTTAGTGGAGTATGCCCCTGTTTGTTCTTGGAGAAGTGTGCCTTGTGGATGTGTCCTCAGGAAGTCAATACCTGCTGTAAGCATATGTTATTTTTGTTGTCTTAAAGGGAGTAATGTGACCCAAGACCCAAGGGAAAAAGGGACGGAAACGAGGTCAAAAGCAGAGATTTACGTGTTTGTAGCAAAGTCTATTCTGTCTAAGAATCAAGCCAATTTATTTAGACTGACAGTTCCCAAACCATGGTGGTTGAAATTACCATCTGGGGAATATCTGAATAACAACTGTGTCCAAATCTTAACCAAGTCTGACTGAATCAACATGTCTGGGGCTCGGAATTGGCCTATGTATTTTGTAAAACTCTATAGGCAATTTTGATGTATTACTCCTTCCCATCACCACATATTAATTAATTTATAAAAAACTTTACTGAGCATCTATTATGTGCAAGAAACAGTGCTAGCACTGAAGGGTGAACCAAACTTCCACAATAAAAGTTTATGCTGAAGGAGTTTTTTGTCCATTGGAAAAGAAAGAAAAGTACATTTTTAACTAATACAAAACTCCTCCAGGGCTTCCCTGGCGGTGCAGTGGTTGAGAGTCCGCCTGCCAATGCAGGGGACATGAGCTCGTGCCCCGGTCCAGGAGGATCCCACATGCCGTGGAGCGGCTGGGCCCATGAGCCATGGCCGCTGAGTCTGCGCGTCCGGAGCCTGTGCTCTGCAATGGGAGAAGCCACACAGTGAGAGGCCCGCGTACCGCAAAAAAAAAAACAAAAAACTCCTCCACTGTTTGCAAGACATTGGGCTAAGGATTTTACTTATGTATCTCCTTTAGTCTTGAAAACTCAATGAGGTAGGTAAAATTATTAAAACATTTCATAGATAAGGAAACTGAAGCTCAGAAATTATTCTCATTAGAGATATGCACAGAGTGTTGTCATAGTACAAATGAGGAAGAGAGAAAGTCCTTTATGAGGAAGGTGGCACGGTTTAAGCTCTCAAATATATTCTTCTAAGAAATCGAAAACTTATTTGAAACCAGACTTGTCATTCTTTTCTTTTTCTTTTTTAAGTTCATGAACTAGTTTGTTTTATTTATTATTCTGGTGTTCTCCTTGATTTTTTTTACCTTAAATATAGTCATAGATCAAAGATTAAAAGCCCATGCTATTGGGCCAGCACAAAAAATGGCTGAAAGAGCGTGGGTATAAACCAAAGGGTGAGTGGGAGTTGGGAATGGAATAAGACTATGTGTAGAATGCATACGTGGACTAATGATATTCAAATACAAATGTATTTAAATCTATTATAGGGGATCATACAAAAATTACCTATTAAAGTAGGTTCTCAGGTCCCAAGTTCTCAAGTCTGTCTAAAAGCAAAGGGATGTTTACAGAGCTTCACCTTACGGTAGCCATTTCCTAATATCAAAATCAATTTGTTTTCATTTAAAATTTCAGTTATTTGTAAGTTTCAGTTGTATAACATCCTTCTGTTTAGACTCTGCAGTGGAGAAAAAGGGATGAGATATAGTATTGAAATGTGGTGGAAGCAGAACTGCATGAATATTCATGAGACCTGAGTCTGATCTCTATGCTTCCTTTTACTGGGAATTTTCTCTACTCATTCATACTAACACTTAGTGGGGAAGATATTCATATGTAGATCTAACTGAGTTCAGCCCATATTCTATTCACTAAATGAACATGTGATAATTTATGGAAGGTTCTTTGTAGACTGAGGAAGGTTAAACAAACACAGATAACAAATTAAAAAAAATCCTGAGCCTTAGGGCAGAGTCAGTGATACCTGAAAGATTCTGAGATGCATAATTAAGAGCATACTGAATTAAATAACAGAAAAGTTTAAAAAGAACATCTATTTGAGGGGGTGGAGGAGGATATTGAGAGAGGTAAGTTGATGAGCTTTGTTAGTGACACACTGAATTAAAAATACCCTTGTAGAGAGCCTAACAAGAGGCTAGAAATTTACATCTGGGGCTTGGAGAACAATGAGTAGGGTTAGAGGTGGAGTCTTCAGCACAGAAAAATTGACTAAAGTCTCCACAGCCTTTTAGATTATCAAAGAAAAACTGTGAAAAGAAGAGATATGTGCTAATTAAACTTTGAGAATATATAATACATGGGTAAAAAATTAACAAACAGAAACTTCAATTAAATAGAGCTGGGAGACAACAAAGGGGAGCTTTCATGGCCTGTGACAACAGATCCCAAGAAGAAGAAAGATTTCTCTTCTTTCCAGGCGAGGACTCAGCCAATGGAAAGCCAAGGACTCTCTTTACTATAGCCCTCCCAACTTTCTCTACCCCTCTTCAAAAGTGTTCTCCTTCCTTTGCAGTGCAGGAACTTGAATGTAGCTCTCTGTGGTTGTAGACCTCAAACTGCAATTCTCTGCTGATCCTGAATAAGTTCATCTTCACTGGAGAAATATCTGGCAGCCTATTTATTTCAGGTTAACATTTCAGTGGCCCATATGGTATCAGAGAAGATCCAGGATGGCTCCAAGGCTGGTGAGCAAACAGGTGTGTTACCCAAAGCTGAGCCCATTTTCGCTCACTGCTTTTATCACCAACCCTGGAGTTTGAAGGAATGTCTTTCTCCTGAATCCAAATCATACCCTCTTTACATTTGAAGCTCTCCAGACTTTATTTGCGACATATTTAAAGGCTTCATCTTTCTAGTTAAGGTCTTGTTTTTTGAGTATTCAGCCGGCATTTTGATCCAATTTTGAGATCAGACTGTTTCACTGAAACTGGCTAGTCTTTGACCCATTCCCTTTGGAAGAGGGGTTGTTTTTCTGAAATGGTGTTGGGTTTTTCAGCCATCAACCTACTCCTTTGGAAGGGCTACCCTCTGGAGATTGTCTTCAGCCTGGCTCCTCTGGAACCAAGCTGTCTTCTTAGGAGAGGTTGGGATTGGCTTGCAAGCTGTTTGAATTGAGCTGTTTGAGCCATAAGCTGATTAAGCTGTCTTAAAATTGTTTTTTACTCTAGAAGAAAAACCTCTAGGAAATGGAATTCCAGTTATTTTAGCATTCTGAGGATCTTCCAACCCTACAGAGATTCTGGCTGATTTTATCTTTAAAAACCTCAGTTCTTCCTCATGTGCATTTCCAACTAAATGGACCAACCAGACCAAAGGCAATTTAGATTATCAATGATCATTATGGGGGACTTTTGAAATTATCAAACTTCATTTTCTTAAAACCAAATTGGACTATAATAGCTCAACAATTTCCAAAGCCAAGTGGAATGCTTGTTTTGATTGGTATTTTGAGGCTTCCCAGCATTATCAGGAATCTACTACTGCCTCTCTGCTAAATAAAATTTTAAAATTAACTGAGACAAACAACTGATTAAAAAAGAATAAAATCCCCATAAGGTTAACAGCAGATCTTTCTGCAGAAGCTCTGCAAGCCAGAAGGGAGAGGCAGGACATATTTAAAGAGAGGAAAGGGAAAAACCTATAACCAATATTACTCTACCCAAGAAGGATTTAATTCAGATTTGATGGAGAAATTAAAACCTTTACAGACAAACAAAAGCTAAGAGAATTCAGCACCACAAAATGAACTTTACAACAAATGCTAAAGGAACTTCTCTAGGCAAGAAACACAAGAGAAGGAAAAGACCTACAAAAACAAACCCAAAACAATCAAGAAAATTGTAATAGGAACATACATAACGATAATTACCTTAAATGTAAATGGATTAAATGCTCCAACCAAAAGACATAGACTGGCTGAATGGATACAAAAACAAGACCCATATATATGCTGTCTACAAGAGAACCACTTCAGACCTAAGGACATATAAAGACTGAAAGTGAAGGAATGGAAAAAGATATTCCATGCAAATGGAAATCAAAAGAAAGCTGGAGCAGCAATTCTCATATCAGAGAAAATAGACTTTAGAATAAAGACTATTACAAGAGACAAAGAAGGACACTGCATAATGATCAAGAGATCAATCCAGGAAGAATATATAACAATTGTAAATATTTATGCACCCAACATAGGAGCACCTCAATACATAAGGGAAATGTTAACAGCCATAAAAGGGGAAATCACCAGTAACACAATCATAATAGGGGACTTTAACACCCTACTTTCAACAATAGGCAGGTCATCCAAAATGAAAATAAATAAGGAAACACAAGCTATAAATGATACATTAAACGAGATGGACTTAATTGATATTTATAGGACATTCCATCCCAAAACAACAGAATACACTTTCTCCTCAAGTGTTCATGGAACATCCTCCAGGATAAATCATATCTTGGGTCAAAAATCAAGCCTTGGTAAATTTAAGAAAATTGAAATTGGATCAAGTATCTTTTCCGACCACAACACTATGAGTCTAGATATCAATTACAGGAAAAAAATATGTAAGAAATACAAACACATGGAGTCTAAACAATACTTAATAACCAAGAGATCACTGAAGAAATCAAAGAAGAAATAAAAAAAAATACCTAGAAACAAATGACAATGAAAACATGATGACCAAAACCTACGGGATGCAGCAAAAACAGTTCTAAGAGGGAAGTTTATAGCAATACAATCCCACCTCAAGAAACAAGAAAAATCTCAAATAAACAACCTAAGCTTACACGTTAAGCAATTACAGAAAGAAGAACAGAAAAAAACAAAGTTAGCAGAAGGAAAGAAATCATAAAGATCAGATCAGAAATAAATGAAAAAGAAATGAAGGAAACAATAGCAAAGATCAATACAACTAAAAGCTGGTTCTTTGAGAAGATAAACAAAATTGAGAAACCATTAGCCATACTCATCAAGACAAAAAAAGGGAGAACACTCAATTCATCAGAATTAAAAATGAAAAAGGAGAAGTAACAACTGACACTGCAGGAATACAAAGGATCATGAGAGACTACTTCAAGCAACTGTATGCCAATGAAATGGACAACCTGGAAGTAATGTACAAATACTTCCTCGTTCAAGACTGATCCAGGAAGAAATAGAAAATATAAACAGACCAATCACAGGCACTGAAATTGAGACTGTGATGAAAAATCTTCCAACAAACAAAAGCCCAGGAACAGATGGCTCCACAGGTGAATTCTATCAAACATTTAGAGAAAAGCTAAAACCTATCTCTCGCAATAAAAGGAATACAAATCTCAATAAAATGAATACAAAGAAGTAAAACTGTCACTGTTTGCAGATGACATGATACTATACATACAGAATCCTAAAGATGCTACCAGAAAACTACTAGAGCTAATCAGTGAATTTGGTAAAGTAACAGGATACAAAATTAATGCACAGAAAACTCTTGCATTCCTATACACTAATGATGAAAAATATGAAAGAGAAATTAAGGAAAGACTCCCATTTACCACTGCAACAAAAAGAATAAAATACCTAGGAATAAACCGACCTAAGGATACAAAAGACCTGTATGCAGAAAACTATAAGACACTGATGAAAGAAATTAAGGATGATATAAACAGATGGAGAGATATACCATGTTCTTGGATTGGAGGAATCAATATTGTGAAAATGACTATATTACCCAAAGCAATGTACAGATTCAATGCAATCCCTATCATGCTACCAGTGGCCTTTTTACAGTACTAGAACAAAAAATTTCACAATTTGTATGGAAACACAAAAGACCCCGAATAGTCAAAGCAATCTTGAGAACGAAAAATGGAGCTGGAGGAATCAAGCTCCCTTACTTCAGACTATACTACAAACCTACAGTAATCAAGACAGTATGGTACTGGCACAAAAACAGAAATATAGATCAGTGGAACAGGATAGAAAGCCCAAAGATAAACCCACACACAAATGGTCATCTTATCTTTAATAAAGGAGGCAAGAATATACAATGGAGAAAAGACAGCCTCTTCACTAAGTGGTGCTGGGAAAACTGGACAGCTACATGTAAAAGAATGAAATTAGAACACTCCATAACACCATACACAAAATAAACTCAAAGTTGATTAAAGACCTAAATGTAAGGCTAGACAATATAAAACTCTTAGAGGAAAACATAGGCAGAACACTCTATTACATACATCACAGCAAGATCCTTTCTGACCCACCTCTTACACAAATGGAAATAAAAATAAACAAATTGGACCTAGTAAAACTTAAAACATTTTGTACAGCAAAGGACAATAAATAAGATGAAAAGACAACCCTCAGAATGGGAGAAAATATTTCCAAACAAAGCGAGTTGACAAAGGGTTAATCTCCAAAATATACAAGCAACACATGCAGCTCAATATCATAAAAACAAACAACACAATCCAAAAATGGGCAGAAGACTTAAATAGACATTTCTCCAAAGAAGATATACAGATTGCCAACAAACACATGAAAGGATGCTCAACATCACTAATCATTAGAGAAATGCAAATCAAAACTACAATGAGGTATCACCTTACACCAGTCAGAATGGCCATCATCAAAAAATCTACAAACAATAAATCCTGGAGAGGGTATGGAGAAAAGGAAATCCTCTTGCACTTTTGGTGGAAATGTAAGTTGATACAGCCACTATGCAGAACAGTATGGAGGTTCCTTAAAAAACTAAAAGTAGAACTACTATATGACCTATGAATCCCACTACTGGGCATATACCCTGAGAAAACCATAATTCAAAAAGAGTCATGTACCACAATGTTCATTGCAGTATTATTTACAATAGCCAGGACATGGAAGCAACCTAAGTGCCCATTAACAGATGAATGGATAAAGAAGATATGGCATATATATATATATATACAATGGAATATTCATCAACCATAAAAAGAAACGAAATTGAGTTATTAGTGAGGTGGATGGACCTAGAGTCTGTCATACAGAGTGAAGTAAGTCAGAAAGAGAAAAACAAATACTGTATGCTAGCACATATGTATGGAATCTAAAAAAAAAAAAAAAGAAAAAGAAATGTTTCTGAAGAACCTAGGGGCAGGACAGGAATAAAGATGCAGATGTCGAGAATGGACTTGACATGGGGAGGGAAAAGGATACGCTGGGACATAGTGAGAGAGTGGCATGGACATATATACACTACCAAATGTAAAATAGATAGCTAGTAGGAAGCAGCCACATGACACAGGGAGATCAGCTTGGCGCTTTGTGACCACCTAGAGGGGTGGGATAGGGAGGGTGAGAGGGAGATGCAAGAGGGAGGGGATATGGGGATATATGTATATGTATAGCTGGTTCACTTTGTTATAAAGCAGAAACTAATATACCATTGTAAAGCAATTATACTCCAATAAAGGTGTTTAAATAAAAGTTATTTCTACCATGTAGTAATCTAATAAATCAAGAAGTCAAAATTAAAGAAAAAAAAAAAAGATAAAATGTCTCCCTAATTGGCTGTTCTTCTGTGGCTTCTTTGTCTCAATCTTTGCCTCTGGCACCTTCTTATCTCTGTCCTTCAGCTCCTTGTGACTAGATTCTGCCTCCAATGTCATTTTTCTCCTTCCCTTCTATACCTCCTACACCTTCACTATACCCTCAAATCCCTTGTACTAATTCTATCGCCAGACTTCTATCGCTTTTCTCTGAAACTCTCCCCATTCCCTTTTTCTCTGAACTTGTCAGAAACTGTCCCTTTAAAAGTAAGGCTTCTGAGGATTCAGAGGCTAAGCCCTTAATTTCTTGTACTCACTGGACTAAAGCTGAACTGTGAGCCACAGTCAAAGATTTTCCCAAAGAAACCAAAAAATCATCATAGATTTGCAGAGGAATTGAATATAAACATTTAAACTTAGCAACCTGGTTTCTCTGACTTATATCAGCAAGTTCCTATGCTTATCAGTGAAGACCAGGCCCAGCATTAGAAGAAAACTGCTAATTGAGAAAATTCTGAGAGATCTCTAGAATTAAAAGAGGGAGACGAGCCCACTAACTTACTATATAATCAGGTTCAGGCAATTGCTAGGTGACTTCATCAAGGAATTCCTAGGGATTCTCCAAAGCCTGATGATTGGGACAAAATTCAGGCTTGCACACAAAAATCTGACAAACCTGTTCATGATTACTACAGTAGACTTCAGATTATTTTTAAAGAAAATTCTGGTCTGCAAATGTTTATTCCACCCAAGTAGCTTTTAACACTATGTTTATTAATGGGCTAAACCAGGATCTTTCCCTTTTAGTGAAGAGGACCAGGATGGAATGAGAAACTATGTTCACACCAGCTTCAGTTATTCTGGCAAATCAGCTCTCTTTCATGCTAGGTGAGTTACCTCTAAGGAAGACCACCAAAATTCTTAATCTTCAACTCCAGAGAATGAAAACTCCTAAACAAACCCCAAACCCTCATAGTTCCTGCTATTATTGCAAAGACACAGGATATGGGAAAAGAGATGTTTAAAAATTTAAGACATTTAGGTACCTTCACCCTCTAACCAGTCTTTCCAATGTCCTCCCAACTGTCAATGGTGGAACTACGAGAACTACGGGGGTTCTGCCAACAGTTCCCTCTTAAACTTAATAGGCTTGGAGAAACATATCTCTACATTGGGGATGAATCTCTTCTAGTCCTACTTGACTCTGGAGCCACACTTTTGATACTTAACCCCAGTATTATAAAACAGTTCCTGCCTTGGAGTGCTAAAACATTTCAGATAGTGGAGCTCTCTAATGAACCTCAAGAGAGTTCTATTTCTAAACCTGTTCATTTTTGTTCAGGGCCATTGAGAGATACCCACACTTTTATCCCTAGTTTCTTCACCCCTAGCCAGTTCTTAGGACAAAATTTCTTAGAGAAGTATATTGACAGAATGTATTTCTCTCAAAAGGGAGGAATAATTCTAGAAATTGACAGTAGTCATGGTAGTAAACCACCAGTTGATTTAAGTGACCTTTGACATCTTTCATTTGCTCCATCTCTGATGGTACTAGAGCAGATTTTGGAAACACTGATAATTTGTCCCTACTGAATCAGATATCAGATATCACTTTCCTTGGTAAATTCACAGTGCACTCCCCATTAATATTCAGATAGACCAATGAAAATCTTTTCCTACTATTAATCAATACCCTATAAATAATTAAGCCCCTCAAAGCATAAAGCCCATAATAGAATATTATAAGCCTCAAGACCCCATAATCTCTTTTACTAGCCCTGTAACACTTGCTAGTGAGTAAATATAAGGGCCAAGGGTGGAGGTTTATTCAGGACCGCCAAGCAATAAACAACATTGTTGCCCATGGACACCATGTTGTTCCTAACCCTCATTTGTTACTAATAGGAATTAAATTCTTTATTGCAATTGATTTATGCAGTGCATTCTTTAGTATTCTAGTTGTTGAAGCTAGTCAATACATTTTTGCCTCACTTGGGAAGAAAAACAATTCACCTGGACAGTAATGCCTCAGGGTTTTACTGAGAGTCCTTATTTCTCATAAATCCTGAAGACTGATCTGGATAACATAAAGTTCCCTAGAGGTTCTACTTTCTTGCAGTATGTGGATGATTTGCTTCTTTGCTTTCCTTCTCAAGCCTCCTCATAGGAAGACAGCATCCACTTGCTAAACTTTTAGCCTTAAAGGGACATAAAATTTCCAAAAACAAATTGCAGTTTGTGCAAACCCAGGTTTGATATTAGGACATCAGTTATTCAAACAAGGGCTGCACCTACATCCAAATAGTCTTCATTGTGTCCTAAGTTTCCCCAAATCCAAAACTAAGGGTCAACTGATGAGGTTTCTTTGGGCTGTTTGGTTATTGCCAAACCTGGATTCCAAATTTCTCTCTTATGGCCAAACCTCTATAAGTTTTACTCAGCAATAACAAACCTAACCCAATCTTATGGGAAGAAACAGAGACATAGTCCTTATGGCCTTAAAGGAGAGTTTGATGAACACACTTGCCCTTGGACATCCTTATTATCAGATTCCCTTTTTCCTTTCTGTATATGACAAAGAAGGGAATGCCCTTGGGATATTCACCCCAAAACACTGGGCCCACCATCAACCCATATGATATTATAGCCAGCAACTGGGCCCTGTCGCATTTGGGTCCCCCCCGCCCTTTCCTTAGAGACATTATGGCCACTGCTCTTTTGGTTAAGGTCACCAAGAAAATCATTGTTGGATCACCTTTAACCATTTCTGTACCTCATGCAGTAGAAACCCTTCGAATTCTGATCACACTCAACACTTCTCAGCCCACTTTTTCACCTCCTATAAACTCCTTTTGTTAACTGCTCCTCACATAATTCTTTTATGTTGTTAATAATCTTAAATCTGTTATTCTCCTCCCTTACATCACCACTGAAGTCCTTCACAACTGCTTAACTCTAATGGACCACCTCCTGACTCCTTGTAACAATTTACAAGAAATTCCTTTGGGTAACAGTGCCTTCTCTTGGTTCATTGATGGTTCTTATTTAAAAGTAGATGATGTGAAATATTGTGCTAGTATGATATTACAACTCCTTTTGATGTTATTGAGGCAGCATCTTTACGTATGGCTACTTCAGGCCAACAGACTATTACATGGGCTTGTACTTTAGCCAAGGACAAAACTTCAATATTTATACTGATAGTACATATGCTTTCAGAGTAGCTCATGATTTTGGAATGTTGTGGGAGTGACTTCCAATGAAAAATGAAATTAAAAATGGCCCCTATGTCCAGGAATTATTGAATGGAATACTTGTACCTGCTGCTTCAGTTATTATTAAAATTCCAGGACATTTGAAACTTGACTCTCTGGAAACTAGGGGAAATCACTTTGCTGATATTTCTGCAAGAAATGATGTTCTTAAATGGACCAACAGCAGCCAAACCACTGTCATGGTCCAAAGGAATATTTCCCTAAAAGATAACAAAGGAAAAACTGGCTAGAGAGCTCAAAATGGCCTCAGAAAGAAAGAAAAAAGAAAAAAAAAACAAGATTGGGAATTAAACAATTATTGGTTTGATAAGAAGAGAAAGCTCTGGTTTGGACTAAATAACAATCCAGTCCTACAAGACAGTCTAAAATTCCCACTCCTCACCACTGTACATGAATTAAACCATTGGTCCACTGACAGAATGATAGTTTTCATGAATCAGTATTGGTGGGGAAACATTAATGAGGCTGCAAAAGGTGCCGACCTCACTTGCCCTGCATCTTCAAAGTAGAACACTGAGAAGCCTGTTTGTACCACTCCTGGACATTATAAACTGTCTAATGGACAATTTCAGGTCTGGCAAGTGGATATCTTACAATTTTCTCTACCTCATGGATATAAATATTTTTAGTCATGGTCTGTATGTTTTCACAATGAAATCTTTCCTTGAAGACTGCCTGTTCTGTGACTAAAGTCCTTTGGAAAAGATTATCCTTATGTGGGGAACTTCTCTTGAACTTCGTAGGGATCTAGGAACTCATTCTACTGGTCAAATGCTTTGACAAATCTGTGCCGTTTGGCTGTAGGGTTAATGAAGTTGAGGGAAGAGAGGGATTTATGTTGAGGCTTGAGACCAGCTGTTATATTTGGTGACATTTGATAATGCTGTTTTAGCAGTTGTGGAGGTGGAAATCAGATTGCAAGGGATTAAGTTTTTATTGGATAGAGAGGAGTTAAAGGCTTCATGAAAGAGCCTGATCTTTCAAGAATTCTGAGAATGAAATATAATGGAGAACTAGAACAAAATTTTGCATAGTTTGTAACGTCAAGGGAAGATGCTTTTAAGATAGGAGTGATCTAGGTGTGTTCAGGGACAGAGAGGTACTTGGTAATAAATATTTGATATGAAGAAGAATCCACGGAGACATTTAGATGAGGGATAGATTGGGACATTCAGAATAGAGACTTCTATGGAGAGGGAAGTAAGTTTTGTCTTCAAAACACTTCTCTGAATTAGGAGAACAGTTACATTCACCTTGGCAAATTTATTTTAAAATGGTTGGCTTGTTTGTAAAATATTCTTGGTCTTTCTCTCATGCTCTTTCAACTTTTTCTTTTTCTTCTTTTTATTTTTAGAGTGAGAGAGAGAATGATTCTGAGATTGTGAAATATTTGGTAAGTCTAAAAGAGTCAGCTGCACCCTACATTGCTTAGCTACCTGATACTTGGGGTCACCTCATGATCTGGTGTCCGATTGTAGGAAACTTCAAAACAGAGAGCATTCTTTAAGAAGCTGACTCAAGTAATGGCATGGTTACCCTACTCAGAGGACTCTTGGCAGCAATTCCTTTTTCTTAAGACCTGGGTGGCAAACTCATTAATAAATGTATGTTGGAAGTGCTTGAAAATGCAATCTCAGTGGATACAAAGAGATGAATCATTGTTTTACACAATACAGCTTTCTCTTCATCAACTAAGCTTCATATATTTTAGAAGAAAACACCAAACTTTCTTTCCTAACCATTTTGAATATGATGAACATGATGTCTTATGAGGTGTTTGGTGTGGCTCTCTTACCTAATAAAGTCTATAGGCTAACTAGAAGTATGGGTAGACTTGAGAGCATTATCTATTGTTTTATGGGCTTAACCTAGACCAGAGGAGTTGGTGTGTTTGTGTGTGTGTGTGTGTGTGTGTGTGTGTGTGTATGAGACATTTACTCTATTAAAAAAGGGGCAAAAGTTTATTTTGTACATATTTCCCATTCTTATAAATGTGCCTTCTTCATGGAAGCAATAGAAGACTGGACTCTGCAGCCAGAGGAAAATGTTGGGAGGTATTCCACAGAAAACTCCAGTGTTTATTTTAACACAGCTTTTTAAGGAAATTGCTCATCAGACAGGTATGCTGTCACTCACTAACGTCAAGTTGAGTTTTCCTTTCACTTGGGAGCATTTGGGTGATGTTTCCCAGATAAAAAAATGAATGAAAGCCAAGAAGGAAGGCTCCTCACCAGATATCAAGTACTCAGAAGGAGGAATTGAAGGGACAGCAGGTGGACAATGGGGGTAGCTCCTCTGTTGCTTGTGCATGTTTGGCCATAAACATGTGTCTCTTCTAATTCAGAAAGTTTTGTCTTCCTTCCCCATCCTGCCATGGATATCACTATTTTTCCACCCTTGGTTTATTTGTTTATGTTGGTATTGTCAACTGCATCTTCTTTATGAGAACCTTACAATATTATTCTTTGATTTTTAATATTCCATATCTTTTTTTATTGAAGTATAATTGAGTTACAATGTTGTGCTAATTTTTGCTGTACATCAAAGTGACTTAGTTATACACATATATACACTCTTTTTAAATATTCTTTTCCATTATGGTTTATCCCAGAAGATTGGATATAGTTCCCTGTGCTATACAGTAGGACCTTGTTGTATATCCATTCTAAATGTAATGGTTTGCATCTACTAACCCCAAATTCCCAGTCCATCCCCCCTTTCTCCCCACCCCTCTGCTTTGGCAACCAAAAGTCTGTTCTCTATGTCTGTAATTCTGTTTTGTAGATAGGTTCAATTGTGCCATATTTTAGATTCCACATATAAGTGCTATCATATGGTATTTGACTTTCTCTTTCTGACTTACTTCACTTAGTATGATAATCTCTAGGTGCATCCATGTTGCTGCAAATGACATTATATTGTTTTTTTTATGGCTGAGTAGTATTCCATTGCATATATGTACCACATATTCTATATCCTTTCAGCTGGACATTTAGGTTGCTTCCATGTCTTGACTGTTGTGAATAGTGCTGCTATGAACATACGGGTGTATGTATGTTTTTGAATTATAGTTTTGTCTGGGTATATACCCAGGAGTGGAATTGCATGATCATATAGTAGTTTTATTTTTAGTTCTCTAAGGAACTTCCATACTGTTTTCCATAGAGGCTGTACAAACTTACATTCCCACGAACAGTTTCTCCATGTAATTTTTTTTCCTCATTTCTTTTCCTATGGTTGATTTCTAGTTTCATGTCACTGTGGTCAGAGAAGATGCTTGAAATAATTATTATACACTTAAATTTGTTGAAGTTAGTTTTGTGCCCTACTATGTGGTCAATCCTAGAGAATATTCCATGTGCACTTGAAAAGAATGTGTATTCTGGTTTTTCTTGGATGTAATGCCCTGAAAATATAAGTTAAGTCTAACTGTTCTATTATATCTGTTGCCTTATTGATTTTCTGTCTAGAAGATCTGTCCATTGATGTGAGTGGGGTGTTAAAGACTCCTACTATTATTGTATTCCCATCAATTCCTCCCTTTATGTCTGTTAGTATTTGTTTTATGTATTTGGGTGTTTCTATATTAGGTGCATATATGTTGATGAGTGTAAAATCCTCTTCTTGTATTGATCCTCTTATCACTATATAGTGTCCTTCTTTATCTTTCTTTATGGCCTTTGTTTTAAAGTATATTTGGTTTGATATGAATATTACAACTTCTGCTTTCTTATCATTTCTTTTTGTATGAAATATCTTTTTCTGTCTTCTCACTTTCAATCTATGTGTGTCCTTTTCCCTAAGGTGGGTCTCATGTAGGCAGCATGTTGTAGCCTCTTGGTTTTTTATCCAGTCTACCACTCTATGTCTTTTGATTGAAGCATTCAGTCCATTGACATTTAAGTAATTATTGATACATATGTATTAATATTTATTGCCATTTTAAACCTTGTTTTCCAGTTGATTCTATGTTTCTTCTTAATTCCTTTCTTTTCCTTATTTGTTTTGATTTTTTGTGGTTTGATGATTTCTTTTTACTTTATGCTTGTGTTCTCTTCTTTCTGTTTTTTTGTTAATCTATTGTATGTTTTTGATTTGTGGTTGCCCTTTTTTTTAAGTATGTTTACCCCTTACTATATCTGCTTGCTTTAGACTGATAGACATATATGTACAAACACATTAAAGAAAAAGAATCTGCATTTTCTTACCCTCTTTTCCCACATTTTATGATTTTGATATCATTTTTATATCTTAATGTTTATCCTTTTGCTGTTCTGTGTCTTTATCATTGCTTTTACAAATAGTTTTATTTTTTCTTTTTGATCTGTATACTGGTTAATTTAAGTGATTTACTTTCTAATTGTGATTTCCTTCTTCCTATATTTTCTTGCTTCTTTTCTATTTAGAGGAGACCTTTCAATATTTCTTTTAGGTTAAGGTTAGTATTGCTGTATTCTTTTAGTTTTTGCTTGTCTGAGAAATTCTTTATTTCTCCTCTTATTCTAAATGATAATCTTGCTGGGTAGGGTATTCTAGTTGCAGATTTTTCCCTTTCAAGACTTTGAATATATTTTGCCACTCTCTTCTGGCCTGCAGCGTTTCTGTAAAGAAATCAGCCTTATGGGCATTCCCTTGTAATTAACTCTTTGTTTTTCCCTTGCTGACTTTAGAATCCTCTCTTTATCTTTAAATTTTACCATGTTTAGTATAATGTTTTGATGTAGGTCTGTTTGGGTCCATAATGTTTGGGACCCTCTATGCTTCCTGTATCTGGATATCTGTTTTCTTCTTTAGGTTTTGGAAGTTTTCAGCCATAATTTCTTCAAACATTTTCAATCCCCTTTCCTCTTTCTTATCCTTCTGGAATCCCTGTTATGCATAGATGGCACACATTATATTATCCCATAGGTCTCTTATATTGCTTTCTTTTTTTTTTTTTAATTTGGTTTTCTGTCTGCTATTTTGATTGAGTAATTGTTGCCATTATATTTTCCAGATCGCTCATTCTCTCTTCTGCATTATTCATTCTGCTAATCACTGCCTTTAACTCAGCTTTTGTCTTGGCAAATAAATTTGCTAATTTTTCTTGGCTCCTCCTTATAGTTTCTAGTTCCTTTTTACAGTAATCTGCCTTCTGTTGATAGCCTTTCTTAGTTCCTTCACTATTTTCATTACCTCCTTTTTGAACTCGGTGTCTGTTAGATTAAAGAGGTCTGCTTCATTGTTTGTTCCTTCAGGGGAATTCTCTTGGTCTTTTAGCTGGGAGTTGTTCCTCTGCCTCTTCATTTTGCTTATATTTCTCTTACACTGTAAGTTTAGGAGAAACAACTATCTACTGTAGTCTTGGAAGGCTATTTATATGTGGGAGTGTCCCTGCATAGCTTGCATGGGTTTAATGTTTTTTTGGCATGAGGGCTGTTTTTGGTTTGGATGATTGTCATCTCTTTCCTCAGCATGTGCTGACCCTTATCCCGTGTTATCCCCTTCATAGGGTGTGTGCAGGTGTGTGGCCTGTGCATGTTCCCAGGAAGGTGGGACAGCTTTTGGCACCCAGTAGTGGGACCCTTGGTGGCAGCAGTGGTGCTCCATGCCTGCCTCTGGAGTCCAAGATGGCAGCTGCAGCTTGTGCCTACTCCTGGAGCTTGTATATGTGCTGCCCTGCCCCCTGAGAGCACGCACATGGAGAACGAAGCTCTTATGGCCATTCCACCCTCACCGCACCCCCCAACAATGGGGACTTGCCTCTCTGCCATGCCCAGGTTTCTTCTCATACTACCCCATACTCCCATGGTTGTGGTGAACCACAACTTAGCCTCTTCCACAGAGCCAACCCCAGTCCTCTCCTTGGGTCTGATCTCCAAAGCCAAAGGCCTGAGCCTCAGCACCCAGCCCCCATCCACCCCAGCAGACTAGCATGTCAGGCTGGGGAGTGCCAGGTGAGAGCACTGACTGTCTGTGCAAGTCTCTCTCTGCTTTGCCCTCCTCAAACAGGTTGCTGAGCTCTCTTCTGAGGCTCTGAAGCTCCTCCATGTCCCAGCTGATCTCCCCACCAGTGAGGGGACTTCCCCGTATGCAGAAACATTTCCTCTTTCAGAGCTCCCTCCCAGAGGTGCAGGTTCCCCCCCGCCAATTCCTTCCTCTCTCTCTTTCTTTTTTCTTGTGTCCTACCCAGTTAAGTGGAGATTTTCTTCCCTTTTTGGAAGTCTGAGGTCTTCTGCCAGCGTTCAGTAGATGTTCTGTGAGAATCTTTCCACATATAGATGTATTTATAATCTATTTGTGGTTGTAGGTGAGCTCCACATCCTACTCCTCCATCCCCTTGATCCCCTTGAATCTTAATTATCTTATTTTTAAAGCCTCAAGAGTCTTTTCTAAATTTTGGGCTTTTTCCAGAAGCTTTATTTTACAATTCTTTTTCTTGATCTACAGTTGAACTTTTCCAAAGCTACACAACTCTAGTAGAATTTAAAAATGAAATTTAAAGGATCCAGAACTGCTTTAGGTTTGGGTTCAGCTGCATGTTATGGAGATCAGACAATGGGACTTAATAAAATGAAAGTTATATTTTTCTTTCATAACAAGAAGTCTAGAGCTACAAAATCTATGGCTGTGTATTGGTATGTACAATATCATACATATGTACAATATCATACATATTTTATCATACAATATGGCTGTGTATTGGTATGTACAATATCATACAATATGTACAATATCATACATATTTTAGGCCCCTTGGTTTTTTCTACTATTTTTAGTGTGAATTACTGTTCATGATCACCTGATGGCAGCAAAATGGTGTAGCTACTTCCAATCTTATTTCTGCCATTTATTTAGGAAGAAAAGTAAAGAAATCACAAGAAGGAAGGAAAGTTCTGGTATCAGGAAAACTGCTTTCACAGAAATCCTCACCATCTAACTCACTGGCTAGATTGTGTCACATGGCCACCCCTCAATGCAAGAGAGGCTAGGAATGCCAAATTTCAGATGATCATACTGCTATTCCAAACAAAATCAGAGTTCTGTCAATAAGGAAGGGATGACTGGTAGTAAACAACATCGCCAGGGAAAACATCTCTCTCCAAAAAATTAGCACAGGGAGATCAGCTCGGTGCTTTGTGACCACCTAGAAGGGTGGGATAGGGAGGGTGGGAGGGACGGAGACACAAGAGGGAAGAGATATGGGAACATATGTATATGTATAACTGATTCATTTTGTTATAAAGCAGAAACTAACACACCATTGTAAAGCAATTACACTCCAGTAAAGATTAAAAAAAAAAAATCTGTTTGAGGTTAATTAGTAGGTAACAAGATGTTTTATAAGAATACAGGGAGAACTAATTAAATAAAAACAAGTTGGAGGGTCTAATTATATTATATTATACTATATTACATGGACAACAAAGTGGATTAGATCCATCAAAAAAATATGAAAATATAATGATATTTATTTATTAACCTAATTTGTGGTGTATTACTTTTCTGTAATATGTTTTGGCCTATAGCTTGGGGGACTTTCTGGTTAAAACTACATTATTTCGTCCTTGAACAGAATTTCCTCTGAATTCTTACTCATTTCCTTGACTTCTGGACACAGTAGTTTTCAATAGTGACATTCAAAAAGAGCCTTTTTATCTGACTTAACTGGGATCATTAGTAGGTCTATTATTTAAAAGTGTTCTTTAAAATAAGGGATTATAAATATTGTACATGATTTCTTAAAAACTATTTTTTAGTTTATTTTTATTGTGGCAAAATATACATAACATAAACTTTACCATTTTAAAATGTACACTGCAGTGGCAATAAGTACATTTACACTGTTGTGCAAGCATTACCACTATTTCCAGAACTTTTTCATTATCCTAAATAGAAACTCTGTACTCATTAAGCAATACAGTTAGCATAATGTTTTCAAAGTTCATCCATGTTGTAGCATGTATTGGAATTTTATCCTTTTTAAAGCTGAATAATCCATTTTGTTTATCCATTTATCTATTGATTGAGATTTGGGTCATTTCTACCTTTTAGCTACTGTGAATAATGCTACTATGGGTGTGCAAGTATCTGTTTGAGACCTGCTTTCACTTGTTTTGGGTACATATATACAAATGGAATTGCTGGATTGCATGGTAATGCTATGTTTAACTTTTTGAGGAACTACTAAACTTTAAAAAGCTACACTTTTTTTTTTCTTTTTTGCGGTACGCGGGCCTCTCACTGTTGTGGCCTCTCCCGTTGTGGAGCACAGACTCCGGACGCGCAGCCTCAGCGGCCATGGTACACGGGCCTAGTCACTCCGCAGCATGTGGGATCCTCCCAGACCGGGGCATGAACCTGCGTCCCCTGCATCGGCAGGCAGACTCTCAACCACTGCGCCACCAGGGAAGCCCCTAAAAAGCTACACTTTTTTTTACATTTTCACCAGTAATGCACAACAGTTCCGATTTTTTTACATCCTTGCCAACACTTACTTTCCTTTTTATTTTTTCTTCTTAATCATAGTCATCCTAATGGATATAAACTGATATTGCTGTTTTGATTTGTACTTTATTAATGTCTGGTGATATTCACTATCTTTTTATGTGTTTTTTGACCATTTGTATGTGTTTTTTGGAGATATGTCTATTTAACTCCTTTGCCCTTTTAAAAATTATGTTTTTTTTATTATTTTGCTACTGAGTTGTATGAGTTCTTTGTATATTCTGAAAATTAATCCCTTATATGATTTATAAATATTTTCTCCCATTCTATGGCTTACCTTTTCACTTTGTTGATTCTTTGATGCACAGAAATTTAAAATTTTGATATTGTCCAATTTATCTACTTTTTCATTTGTTGCTTATATCTTAAAAACTAATTTTAACCTAAAATATACAAATGTATATCATTGAATCCAACTTTGAAGGAAAAAATATTTTTCATTGTGTTTGAAATGATTGGAGTTCTGTGCAGACTCTCTGACAAAATCTATACCCAATCCATAATTTTCAGTTTCATAATTTTTAAAGTAAAAGGGAAACATTATGAAGCAATATGCAGGCAGAATTTGATATTTCAAATGTTAATTTTTATTCTTTCATTTTCTTGCCCACACTTAATTTTACAGTCATTTTTAAGCAACTCGTGTTTTTTAGTTTTTCTAAAGCATTCAACTTAATTTTTATGGGATTAAAAACTCCCTCTGTATATACATTTCGATAGATTACAATGGTGATTCTCAAAAGATCTGTGGTAAATGACCTTTTCCCCCCTCAATTCTTCTCAGACTGATGCTTTTGTTACATACAATAAAAATGAATTGCTACAAAAATAAAATAAAATGTATATTCGTATAAAATATAAATGCTATATATATATATATTTTTTTTTCGCTACATGGGCCTCTCACTGTTGTGGCCTCTCCCGCTGCAGAGCACAGGCTCTGGACGCGCAGGCTCAGTGGCCATGGCTCACGGGCCCAGCCACTCCATGGCATGTGGGATCCTCCCAGACCGGGGCATGAACCCGCGTCCCCTGCATCGGCAGGCAGACTCTCAACCATTGCGCCACCAGGGTAGCCCCTAAATGCTAATTTTTATTACTAAATTCAACAGACATGAAATTATAGTCCAATACATATAAACCAAACAAAAGGAAAATAATTACAAAATCTGTATCGTGTCCAATGAAAGTCTGTCTTTAGGCAATTAATATGTAGAAGAACTATCATATTTATAACTCTTGGTCATTCTGCAATTATAATTAAACAAAAATTGTGAAGGAAACAATAATGTATGTTAAGTGCCAGATGCACCATTTGAATGCACACCCTACATATCAGCATTTAAAGTTTTAGTGTAATAAATGTTTGATTATTGTTTAAATATAGTTTTGATTGATTTAATGCTATTCACAGAGGATAATTCATATCCACAAAAGGCTCCTTGTTTTGTTTTTAAACACAATGGTGATAGAAAAAATAATTTTGGTAAGCTCAGAATATTCTTTTAAACTTTTATCCAAAATTATGTGTGGGGTGCTGCATTTTCAAAAATTAATCTTTAATCTTTCAGCAGTAGTTAGTTTCAACAATGTTTCCTGTGAAGTGATAGTTAAATAATCTTTTGGTGAAATAAATAGATTCCAAATCCATGACTTTCTTATGCATGAATCTTCTTTTGAGGAAAAATAAAACTTTAAATGTTTTAACAAATTCTTATGGTGCTTGGTGATAAATTTTCATAGATGTGCAATATTAAAGTCATCACCTATTCCATTAATGTGTTGTTAAATAATGGGACACATCATAACATCACTAGAAATTCCATTCTAATTTTTTTTTTTTTTTGCCATTTATTCTGCTCTTATCTTCCATTGAGAAACATGTTCCATTCTTTCTTTACATGGAGTGTTTCTATTATTAAAAAGACCAAAAATATCAGACAGATGATGATGTCTTTAACCAGTTGGAATCAAACTGATTTTTTAAAATTCCATAAAACACTAAGAATTTATTTTGTAGTTCAGATATTACCAAAAGAAATTTTCTCCTCAGTAACCATTGTATTTCAACAAGCAATGAGAGTGTTTATAATCAACCTCCTTATTATCGCTTGATTAAAAATATCTTCAACTTTAACACATTAGCCTTTATATAAGTCACAATTTTTTACCATGCCAATAATCACACTGTTTGGTTTACATCATATTTTTTCATTGTGAGACTTTCTTCATGAAGGAAGAAGTATGTTGATTTATTTTCTGGCACAGACTCCTTAATCTTGGTAGCTACTTCAAATGAGTTCCTGTCACTACTTCTAAGCCATCAGAACATATTTTCTAACAAAATGTAGTTGCCAAACCATACCTGCTAATCCTGTTTATATGTTTGGCATATTTAAACTTGTTATAAGAGATTCCAGATACTCATTCTCAATTTCTGTACTTACCTCACTGTCAGCCAATAAACCTCAGATGGCAATGCAGTACAGTCTGCAGACCACACTTTGAATAACACAGGTTTACATAATATTTAAATAAATTACCTAATTATGGTAATAAGTAAAACTGGACTAAGTCAATAAAGAAATACAAAACTACCAAATTGTCAATGTATGAGAAAATTTAGACTCCATCTCCTGATGGAAGAAAAGACAAAGATATGGAGCCAATTTTCATTTACCACAGTACACACTCCAGCAACAATTATTTGCATCCCTCTTATGTGCAAAATCTATTTACCCTTCCCAAGATTTTCATCCCATTGTAGACTCAGGCTTAAAGTCTGGGATCTCATCATGTCAATATCTCCAGTTTTGGGTGAGGCTTGTATGATTCATATGAACTAAAGAAAACTAATCTGCCTTCCATAACCCCAAGGGAGATGTGTAGCAGGCACAGACTAACTACAGTAAATGTTTCTATTCAAGCAGTGGAGAATGAACATAACAGTCCCTCTTCAACAGTAATTTAAAAATCCAGCATGTATGTTATTAGGTTCTCCTGACCTTAGGGGCATGGAATAGTCCTTTACTAGGACCTATTTCTGCTTCTGGGAGTAGTTCCCTCATTTTTCTCCTCATCTCTTCACCCCACCTTCTTTGTTCTTGGTTCTGACCTCTGAGTTCTTGTTCCTTTTCCAAGAGAAATCACTGATGCTTGCATTTGAGAAGCTTTCTCAGTTTGCTTCCTATTTATAGAAGGTTGGAGGCTGTTTTAGTTATCTATTGTTACATAACAAATTTCTCCAAATATTTGTGTCTTAAAACAACAAATATTTATTATCTCAGAGTTTCTATGGGTTGTGAGTTTGAGAGTGGCTTAGCTAGGTGGTTTTGGTTCAGAATCTTTCATGTGGTTGTAGTCAGGATATCTACAAAAGAATTGGTCATCCAAAGGCTGAGGCTGGAAGATCTGCTTCCAACATGAGTCATTCACATGACTAATGTCAGGACTCCTCAGTTCATCACTTAATTCCTACCGCAGGGAGTTTCATTTTCTTGACACATAAATCTCTTCACAGGCTACTTGAATGTACTCATGAAATGGCAGCTAACTTTCTCCAGAGAGAGCAATTCAAGAGAACAATAAGAAAGTCTCAGTGTTTTTCATGGCCTGGTCTTTGAAATCAGACTCAGTCACATCTACCTTTTTCTGGTTGTTAGAGTGAATCATTAATTTCTGTCCACACTCAAGTGGAGGAGTTAGGCTCTACTTCTTGAAGGGCGGAGTGTCAAAGGATTTGTGAACATATGTTAAAACCACCACAGAAATCTTGCAGATACAAATTCCTTTAAAACTTTGTGGGATTCCTATGAGTCTTACTAGCACAAATTGATATAATAATTTTGGAATAGATGAAAATGCATTGTAGAAACTTGATTCAAATTATTCTCCCTTATCAAAAGATCTTGACAGGTCAAATGTTCAGGAAGATCAAATACACACAGCAGATTTTTTCTCTCAGAGGATAAAGAATAAATAGCCTACAGTATTAATATATTTAGACTTTAGCTTTTTAATAATAATTAAATGGAAACTTCTTTATAGAATGCACCAAATCTCTTCCACATTTTTTAGTGATTTAAGAAAAAAGTTATACCTGTCACCAAAGTTCTTAGGGATCTAACAATCTTTGTTTAGAAAGGCACTTGTTACAATTTATGAAAAATGAGACTCCAAATTCCTGAGCTGGTTTGAGAAGAAATATCTACTGGGCACTGCATAAGAAGCAAATGATAATTCTGAGATTGATTTGAAAGAACTGCTGATGATAGAGGACAGGAAAGAAAGAAGAGCATGGAGGTAACAGAAAATGAGCTGAGCAACATGATGGAATTGCCAAGAGATGTTTAGGACCAAATTTGTCTAACATTTTATTTGTTAGCCTCCCTGTGAGATAAAACTCCTTAATCTTGCCAAATTTTCAAAAAGCCTAGTACATGCAAATACCTTGTATGATATTCCATTCTATACCCAAGTTAGTGAGAAAAGAAGGGATTTTAATGGGCTGTGGAATCTAATGATGGTGAAAATACTGTAGAAGCAAGTCCTTGAAGCCAAAATAACCATGAGAATACAAATCACTGGGAATCTACAAAAAGAAGCATGAGGGATAGTAGGCCTGAGCTGTTCACTGGGTCACAACTTTACCTTCCACAGCAACCAATCTGATATCTTAAACATCTGAAATGCTTTGCTGAATAATGTTTGCTGAATAAATTGATGAATTGAAGTGATCCTTTCATGGTTTAAAACACTAAACAAAATAACTTTGCAACTATCCAAAGTAGTAATATTAATTCTGCATTCATTGCCCTTTATACAATAGTGTGTTAAATTATTAATTTAAACTGTCTGAGTGACATATTTCTTTTCTTACTCTATAGAGCTTTGGTTTGTTTAAACAATTTCTTCTCTCATCATATAATGCAGAACTGACTTAGTGAAAAATTGATTATCTACCTTTGGTGAGGTGGCATCCTCGTCTTGCTCTTGTTCTAAGATATTAAGCTGTACTTTTTATCTCAGTGAAATATATGTAAGAAAATGTCACGTTTAACGTGAATACATTGTGTGAGGAATTATGGTCAGAAGTTAAGTCAGTGTTTATATTAGGAGATCACAACTTTGAGATTAATTGTGACATCTTGTGTCTAATATAATGCTGGCCTATCAACATCAAGGTATAACTATGGGCATGGGACAACATAGACTTTTTTTTATAGTTCCTTTGATCCACATGAAGGAAAAGTAATTTCTCGGTTTCGACAATAATACCACACTCTGGAAATAAGGGTTATAGCTCCAATTTTTAGTTTTGTATTTCTAGGGTTCCCCTGAGTCGTTGTATATAGCTTCTAAACATGCCCTCACTTTCTCTTGCTTGGCAGAAAAAGAGTAAACTTAAATATATTCTTCATCTTTTACTTCCTTCCCAATAATTAGTGAATTTAAAATAAAGTTGGATTTATCTCCAAGGACTACTCAACACAGTTAAATTAGATGTGATTTAATATCATTACCCAGTAAATTTGTTCTTTTCTTTTTTTTTTTTTTTGGCCACTCAGCATGGCTTAGATTTTAGTTCCTCCGACCAGAGATTGAACCTGTCTTTGCGCCCTTGGCAGTGAAAGCGTGGAGTCCTACGCACTGGACTGCCAGGGAATCCCCTGGTTCTTATTGACATAAACACGGAAAAAATAAAAGGTATATATTGAAAGGTTATATTGTTAGATTTTACAAAGTCCATGCTACTGATTGGTCAGGATTATTGCATACTATTTTAGTCTCTTATTCTGAATTTAAAGGAGAACCTGGCAGCCAAATGTTTGTTTAAATTAGTGTAGGTTCTAAGGAGGAGATGATACTAGTAATATGTGTACTTCAGTTGAACAAGTTGCAATACAGAAAGAAATGCTCCCTATTTATATAGGAATAGCCTCCTTCACTTAGTAGAGAAGCTGAAAAAAAGTGAAGTAGGGATCCCAATGGGAAATTGGCTCGAGTGAATTGCCCTGGAGATAGCTCCAGGTGTGTCTTTATTCATTTATTTTTAGTAACTGGAATAGATTGTATACTTTAAGTAGTTTAGGGTTAAATGACAGATAGGAAACAGTTTTATTTTTTTCACTTTTTCTTTTTATTTTTTATAATCTGCATATTTTAAATAACAAAGTAGAGTACTTTTTTCTATAAGCTATTGAAATGTGAGAACTGAATGGCTGCTTTTGGTATTTGTGGAGCTATTTTAAAAGAAATATTTATTTGAAAGACAATGAAGTTGAATAACAACAATTACACCTTCATGATATCCTATTCGATTACATAAGAGTTTTAAATTTTGAGGCAATGAAAAAATTAATTTGCGTTAATCTTCAGAACAGTCTGACCTAATGCAGTTGAATCTAGGTAGCAAGTATGCTAGCTAAGGACATTGATTATTTGCTTTGTTTCTAGGGGATCATCTCATTACTATTGTAAGCACAGGAAGATATTTCATAATGTCTATTGGGATGGAGTAAAAGGTTCCATGGCATTGGAATAGGGAAAGAAATAAGTGATTCAGAAAAAGATCTAGAATAGAATAAGCAGTAAGCAAAATAAATGACCAAAAATAGACAAGATAATTTAATATATTCTTACTGATAATGTTCTATTTTAAATCTGACTCTATACTAGTTACATGCCTAATTTTTAAAAAATCATGATTTGATAATATGATATCAAGACTCGTTTTCAGTATCTAAATGGTGAATGTAGATGGATGAGTGACTTTTAATATTTAATTTAGACTGGTGCATCATTTTGCTTAAATGCACTTTGGAACCTGGCTTATTCAGTTAAACTGGTCATGCATCTAAAGGAATATGTTTGTTATAACTGAACTGTGTTTGTTGAGCTTTACATATATATATATATAATTTAAAATATTTATGTATAGCATATGTAGTATCAATATATATTGTTATATATATATGTTATTAAAACTGTTATAACAATTGAGCTATTTGCCTCAACTTTGAAAAAGTTTTATTGAAGCATAATTTACATACAAAAATTCAAACATATTTAGAGGAGAGTTCGAGTATTGGTAAATGATTAAATCAGTGTAACTAAAACCACAATCAAAATATAGAACATTTCCATGACCCCATAAAATCTCTTGTGTCCCTTTACAGTCTATTCCCACTATCCATTCCTGGACCCAGACAACCACTAATACACTTTCTAAAGCATAGAATAGAACTGCTTTTCCTATGAATATATGTGATGTTGTGTGTATCAGTAATTCATTCTTTTTAATTGCTGCATAGCATCCATTGTATGGATATACTACAATTCACTTGTTGATGGGCATTTCAATTCTTTCCAATTTTGTCTATTTTGAATACTTTCTACAAATAGCCAAAAACAAGTCCTTGTGTACCCATAAGTTCTCATTCGTTTTAGGTACTACCTAAGAATAAAATGGCTGGGTTATATATTCAGTTTATATTTACCTTTGTAATAAACTGCCAAAGTTTTTTCCAAACTGGTTGTGCAATTTTACATTCCCAGCAGAAATATATTAGAATTCCAGTTGCTATGCATCACCATTACCCCTTAGGATTGCTTTTTTTTTTTTTTTTTTTACTAAGCATTAAGCATATAATGGTATCTCATTGTGGCTTTAAATTGATTTTCTCTGATGACTAATGATGTTAAACATCTTTGCATGTGTTGATTGGTCATATTTTATCTTCCTTTATGAAGTATCCATTCAAATCTTGTGTCAATATTTTAATTGGGCTGTTTGTTTTCTTATTGATATGTATTACAAATATTTTCTCCCAGTATGGGGTTTGTCTTTTCATTTTCTTAGAGATGTCTTTCACCCATTTTTTTTCACTTATGGTGAAATCTTTGCTTATCAAAAGATTTTATCCTATGTTTCTCCTAGAAGTTTCATAGCTGTAGCTTTTACATTAGGTCTGCAATTCATTTCTATTTAGTTTTTGTATTTGACATGAGGCAAGGGTTGAGATTCATTTTTCTCTCTGTAAATATTGTCAGTGTAGCACCATTTGTTGAAAAAACTATTCATTTTCCATTGAATTACATTGACATATTTATTGAAATTCAATTGACATGTGTTTATATTTTAAGTGTCTGTTTTGTGTTGCATTGATCTATATTCTTATGGGTCCCTATTTTTATTCATATGCCAATACCACACTATCTTGATTAGTAAATCTTGAAATTTGTTAGTGTACCTTCTCTAGTTTCATTCTCCTTAGCCCAAATTGTTTGGCTATTCTAGGTTTTTTGGATGTTTATATAGATTTTAGAATCAGCTTATCAATTTTCATAAAAAAGTATCTAGTATTTATTTTGACTGGAATTGAGTTTAGTCTATAGATCAATATATAGAGAATTGACATTTTAACAAGATTTAGTCTTTTGATCCATGAACATAATATACCTCTTGATTTACTTGCCTTCAATGATTTCTGTCATGTTTTGTAATTTTAATGTGCATGACTTTGCACCTCTTTTGTCATATTTATCTCTTCATTGATTTTTGTATATTGACCTTGCATTCTGTGATCTTAAGTGCACGTATTTTAATAGCTATTTATTTATTTATTTATATAAATTCATTAGAATTTTTATGTAGAGGACATATCTTCTTCAAATAAAGACAATTTTATTTCCTCCTTTCTAACATGTGTGACTTTTATTTCCTTTTCTTGACCATTGCACTGACTAGGACCTCCAGAACAATACTGAATAGAGGTGGTGAGAGCTGACAAACATTTTCACTTTTTCCCACTCTTAGGTGGGAAAGAGTTAGGCTTTTGCCATTGTGATGTGAGCTGAAGGATTTTCATAGATGTTCTTTATGAGACTGATGAGGTTTCTTTCCATTTCTAATTTGGTGTGAATTGTTTTTTCATAAAAAAATATTGATAAAAAGGTTTTGAGCATTTTTGTCAAATGCTCATCTATTGAGATGATCACATGTGTTTTATCCTTTATTCAGCTAATATGCTCAAGTATTGAGTTTTGAATGCTAAAATAAATTTGTAATACTGGAATAGACATTTGTTCATGGTACACTATCCTTTTCAAATATCTTTAGATTTGATTTGCTGACATTGTTTTAAAGGATCTTAGGTTCATGTTCATGAGGGATATTGATCTCTAGTTTTCTTTTCTTGTAATGTCTTGATTGGTTTTGGTAACAGGATAATGTTTGCCTCATAAAATGATTTGGAAAGTTTTTCTTGGCATTTAAAATCTGTAATTATTTATATTGTCCTAAAAACACAGGTGAGGTTTCTGGATCAGAACCAAACTGTTATGGCTTATAGCAGATGATTAGGCCTGGATACACAGAAAGGGATATTTTACATTACAAGAGAGGAACTCTGGAAATTTGAATCTGGGAGTTTATATAAATCATGTACTGCCCAGTTTACCTGCTCCTCCTGTGAGAACAAGAGACGCCTAATTTCCATAACGTAAACAAATCTCTGGAAAATGAATAAAAATTTCCTACTTTAGAACTATTTTGAATATAAAAGAATAGCTCAGCATCTCATTTCCCTCTGATACTTTAAGCACTTAATACCCTTAAAAATGAAGAGCTAATGTTTCTGGGGGACAAAAGGAGGTAGTGTCCTTTTATAATTTGTCAATTTCCATTGTTCAGGAAGCTGAGATCTTTTGCTAAGAAATAAGGGAAGATTGTCTTCCACATTTCTCATCTATTTTCTGTAAGAACTTAAGTAGAATTGATATTATTTCTTCCTTAAATATTGGTCATAAGTCTCCATTAAAGCAGTCAAGGCCTGGCATTTTCTTTGTGGGAAGTTTTAAATTAAACATTTTAATTTCAATTTCTCAGATATGTGATTTTTTTTTCTCATTGAGATGTACTTTACATGGCATAGAGTTCACCTACTTTCAGCATGTTTACATAATGTACAAATATCCCCATTATATAAATTTAGACCATTTTCATCATGTCTCAATGAAACCTTGAACCCCTTAGCAGTCACTCCCCATTTCTCCCCTCTCCTTCCAGCCCTAGGAAACCACTAAACTACTTCCTTTCTATATAGATTTGTCTACATTGGACATTTCATAAAATGTGGTCTTTTGTGATGACTTTCACTTAGCATAGTGTTTTTAAAATTCATTTATGTTGTAGCATGTATCAGCATGCAAAATGCTATTCCATCATATACCACATTTTGTTTATTCATTCATCTGCTGGATATTGGGTTGCCTCAACCGTTCAGCTATTATGGATAATGCTGCTGTGACATTCATGTACAAATTTTTGTGTGGACACATGTTCCCATTTCTCTTGGGCAGATACCTAAGTGTAAAACTGCTGGGTCATTTGTTAATTTTATGCTTAATCTTTTGAAGGACTGCCAGACTGTTTTTCAAAGTGGTGTGTTCGTTTGTATTACCACCAGCAATACAGGGTATTTCAATTTCTCCACATCTTCACCAACTCTTGTTACTGACTGTCTTTTTGATTATATCCATCTTAGTGGGTATGCTGTGGTAACTCATTGTGGCTTTGCTTTGCGTTTCTATAAAGACTAATGATGTTGAGCAACTTTTTGTGTGTTTATTAGTCACTCAAATATCTTTGTAGAAGTATCTATTCAAATCCTCTGCTTATTTTGTTTTATTTTATTTTATTTTTTTAATTTTTTTTTTTGCAGTACACGGGCCTGTCACTGTTGTGGCCTCTCCCACTGCGGAGCACAGGCTCTGGACGCGCAGGCTCAGTGGCCATGGCTCATGGGTCCAGCCGCTCCGCGGCATGTGGGATCTTCCCAGACCGGGGCATGAACCCGTGTCACCTGCATCAGCAGGCAGACTCTCAAACACTGCACCACCAGGGAAGTCCTCTGCTTATTTTAGAATAAGGTTGTTTAAAATCTTGTTGAGTTGTGAGAATACTTCGTATATATTTGTACACAAATTATTTATTGGTTATATGATTTGAAATTATTTTCTTTAGTTTGTGGTGTTGTCTTTGCAGTTTCCTGATGATGTCCATTAAGACATGAAAATTTTTAAATTTGACAAAGTCCAATTTAGCAATCTCCTCTTTTATCAATTGTGGGTCACAAAGATTTAATCCTGTGTTTTCTTTTAAGAATTTTATAGTTTCAGCTTTGACCTTTAGGCCTGTGATTCGCTTCGAGTTAGTTTTTGTGTATGTGTGAGGTAGGAGTCTAAATTCATTTTTTTGCATGTTGACATGTAGTTCTTGGTATTTATTTCTTCTTGCATCAATTGTAGATACTCTTTTCCTTTTGAGTAAGCTTTAGTAGATTTTATTATTCAAGAAATTTGTCCATTTCATTTTAGTTGTCAAGTTTGTTGGTGTAGAGTGTTCATAACATTCTCTCATTGTTCTTTAACTGTCTGTTTGATCTGCAGTGATTATCCTTCTTTTATTCCTGATATGGATAATTTTTTTTAATAAACTTATTTATTTATTTATTTAGTTTTGGCTGCATTGGGTATTCATTGCTGTGCGCGGACTTTTCTCTAGTTGTGGTGTGCGAGGGCTACTCTTCATTGTGGTGGGTTCTCTTGTTGCGGAGCACAGGCCCTAGGCACACAGGCTTCAGTAGTTGTGGCACGTGGGCTCAGTAGTTGTGGCTTGTGGGCTCCAGAGTGCAGCCTCAGTAGTTTTGGCGCACGGGCTTAGCTGCTCCGCAGCATGTGGAATCTTCCCAGACTAGGGCTCGAACCTGTGTCCCCTGCATTGGCAGGCGGATTCTTAACCACTGTGCCCCCAGGGAAGTCCCTGATATCAATAATTTATACTTTATTTTTTCTTGATACTCTAACCACAAATTTTGATATATTGTGTTCTTATTTTTATTCAGTTCAAAATTTTCCTTGTATACTCCACTTTGACATACTGATTAGGTCTAAGTTTATATTTATTCTCCTACTGTTTGAGTTTTTCCAGATATCTTTCTGTATTAGTTTCAAATTCAATTCTATTGTGGTCAGAGAACTTTGTATGATTTCAATCTTTTAAAATTTATTTAAACTTGGTTATGGCATATAGCATATAGTCTATTTGGCTGAATGTTTTATTTATGTATACTTGAAAATAGTATGCATCCTTCTACTAATGTGCAGAGTGGTCTATAAATGTCAATTTGATCAGATTGATTGATAGTGTTTTTTAAATAATCTATTGATTTCCTTTCTATTTGTGGGTTCCAGATTGTTTTATTCTTCCCCACTTTACATCTATCTTTTCTTCCCAACTGCCAGACCTATGAATTTCAAGCTTCAGCATCAGGCACAAAGAAAACAGCCTTGCAGAAACTGTTTATACAGTTTAACAGTTTTACAGTTTAACAGCCTCCCACAATTATATAACATGTCCTAATTGTTCTCCTTCTCCAAGTGAACCCTAATTTAACATACCTTGTTATTTTTCATGTTGTCTTATGATTTTCACTCTTATTTATTTTTATTGTGCCAGATGTTTTTTTGAAAATTACTTATATAATTAACTTGAAGTATAGGATGGATTTATCTACATCTGACTATTTATCTATATCTATCATCTATCTATTTTTTCTGAATGGTGCTGGGAGCCATCAACACTCCAGGATCATCCTGATTCAATTCTGTAATTAAAATAATTCAAAGCTAAACTTAAGTTCTTCGCACAAGCTGTTCACTTCCATTTTACTATTATTTTGTGGGTGCAACCTGTCTGGGTCCTAACTGACACTATTCACCACTACGTTCATCCCCCACACTTGATAAATCCTGGAATCTAATTCTTACCCCCAGCTCCTCAAGGTTGTCAGTTTCTCAGATTCTCAGCCAGTTTCTCTGGAAAAAGCAATCCCCATGGTTGGCTTCTCTCTCTGGGACTCTTTTCCCTAGATACTGGCTGACTAATCATGTGCTGCCTTAATGGTTCTTTAATGCTTTCCTACAGGTGATTTAAAAAAATTATTTTCCACTTATACTAGTTGTTCTCAATCAAATTTTAATCCAAATTACCTAGCCCATTGTTACTGGAAGCAGAAGTCTCATCTACTTGAATTCAAATTATCTTTGTGTGTTATATGTATCCAAGTGGTAGTATCTTTTTTGTTTTGTTTTGTTTTGTTTTTAACAGGCAGGTATAAGTATATTAATCAGGGTGTGAGCTCTGAACCAATTTTGCTTGTGTTTTTTTTCTTGGCTGTCCCACAAACTAGCTATGTGGCATTGCCCAAGGTACTTAAATATTTCTGCCTCATTTTTCTTTATGTGATTATTTTGAGGATTAAATAAATTAATATGAGTTAAGCCCTGACATTGCTGCCTAACACACTGTAAGTATATGATAAACATTAAGTACTATTATTTGGTACAAGTTTATGTTAAATCCAAACTAAATTAAGATCAGTAGATGTGTTGAATACAGTGGGCAAGGAAACTCATTTTATTTTCATTTTTTGAGATAGCCTAGAGAAGAGTAAATTTCCAGGTTTTACTAATTCATTTGTTAACTCTAACTATGCACCACCAAGAATTTCCAGCTGCTAATGGTATATGCTCTGCATTCTTTTAATTTCCCTTGGGAACTGAATGTATTACAAATAATTTTTTCATTCATTCAACTAAATCTGTTCCCATGGCTTATAATAATGCCTTGGCTCCAGATGTCTGTATATATTCTGGCAGCACTTCCTGGAAAGTAAATGCTTAAGGTTAAGGCTATATGTTTATGATAGAACCTATCTTTATACGTCTGCTTTTTGTCTTAGTATTTTATCAGAAGAATATAAAAGCAACCTGTGTATTCTTTCCATATTTTCTCTTCCATATAGATATTCAGTATTTCTGATTTGAGTTGAGATTCATCATGGCCTTCCTATACATAATGAGGAAAAATTCTGCACCTTTTTCTGCCAACAATCACAAATATGAGATTCAAAGGTGGCTGTGTCAGAAAATATATTGGGGCATGTCTCAAAATGTAGCATAATGGATCATAAAGAACAGAAAACAGAGTACTAACTTATATTTCATTTTTTTTTTCTAATAGATACTTATGAATACCAGTGCAAAAGAAATATAGTCATATTTCTTATATGCTTTCATTTGGAGATATAATTAAGAGATTGAATTTTACATAAGAGTTTTACGTTGACTAAACTTCTCTCAAGTCAACAGAAAGTTTTACTCAGAGAGATCATCTGAAAATGCCTGAATATCTTTCAAACAATGAACATGTATGGAAACAACAACAACAAAATCCCAATATGGATCCTATATGGATTCCAAAATTATTTGCTCAAAACAGCACTCAGGTGTATTTCAAATTCTGTACAAAATATATCACTTGAGAAATGTTAGCTGAATGATTATGGAAGTAAAATATTTTTGCAGTCATTTTGAAAAGTAAAGACATATCTAAAATTACAAAGAAATGAATGATCTGGCATTTTCTTCAGGTTATACCCTCTGCAGAACAATTTTTCTTATACTGACCTGGGTTTGCTATATCATACACGTGAAAGAGCAATGTTTTAAAATGTCGCTTAGAACAATAGGTTCTATCCAGGTCATTTCACCTTTATATCATTTCAAATACAGAGAAAACATTTTATTTTTTATGCACTTGGCATTCATGATAAATCAATAGTGAAAAATAGTGAAAGAAATAACAAAAAACTCTTTTGTTCCTAAAATCTTTGCTTTGGTTGTAAAAGTTCATAATACTGACAGTGATTATTTAGAGGTTACTCGTTTACCATCTAAAGTATCTGACAACCTAATGTGCCAATCAATTTTCTCCTAGTTGCATGTGACAGACACACAACTGGGGGGAAGGGGCAGTGGCTTTTGTCTTACTTTGATTTTTGCTCATTTAAAAAAGCTATAGAAAAATCATGGCTGTATTTGCGCCTGGGAAGTGATTGAGAAGAGGATGTGGAAAACACTGAGATACTTTCAATTTCTTATCCTTCACTTTTTCATGAGACATTCATTTTCAGAGCTCCAGACTCACATCTCCTAGTTTTGCCTCTCAGCAGACACTATCTCAAGATCAAGCATCTAAGGGAAATATTGCTTTACCTAGCCTTTGTCAGGGCACAGCCTTAGACAATCACAATTCCCTGGGTGTGGGGAATCCACTTCACTTGCCAGTCCATCCAAGGAGGGGGGTGATTCTGTTATATCATTCAGCAAAAGAGAGGTCCACCCTGACTGAGGAATTTTCCGGTTCTTCATTTATTTAAATTACCTATATTAAATGTGCATTCGTTTCTTTTCATTAACTGCCTCATATATTTTTACACTTTCTCAGTTTCCAAAAACAGTGCTTAAGAGCTTTGTATGTGTTTGCCCATTTGATTTTTCAAGTGAAAATGTGATGATCTACCTTTATTAGGACACCAAGAACTCGGAGAACTGCTAATGATAAAGCAGTGAGAGGATGACTGTGAATTTGAATCTCACATCTTAAACTCCTGTCTGGGAAGCAGCCTGACTCAGGGAGTATTTGTGCACCTCTGTGCTTTCCACTCTTAAAGGAACTATCTAGACTTTGCTTGTCAACTCAGGCAGTGTTCCTAAACTTTCCAGATTATAAATATCAACAGAAAATCTTAATAAAATATAGCTCTACCTCAGATCTACTGAAAAAAAGAATCTGTATTCTTATTCCCAGGCAAGTCTGAGGAACAGTGTGAAAGAAATGCAGGTGCCAAAGGTGAGCTAGGGATTACCTAGTCGTTTTTTCCCTTAATGGGGGAATTTTTCTTATTGCATGTGCAGAGCACAGAGGGATTGAAGTGGACTAAAGACAATGATTTGCTTTCTTGTTGTTCAGCTATTTCCTTACTGAAGCATTTTTTTCAGAATAGACAACATTAATTTTATTTTTTATATTAGGCATAATATATATATATATTATCTTCAGCTGTTCATGAAAATGTTGACTAAGAGTGTCAAAATAATTTTAATGAATATTAGAAGAAAGTTTTTTGTTTACACATTTCTTTACATGGAATAACTTCTTTGATCTTTATCACAACCCTCTGAGATTATTGGGGTCAATATTTCTGCTTTTAACAGATGAAAAAATAAAATTCAGAAGAATTAACTCATTGCTTTAGTTGACAGAGTTAGTGCACACAGAGCCAGGGGCAAGCCCAGAGTTTCCTCATCCAAATCCCACCCCCCACACTTCCAATGCCATACTGCTTCCATGTGATGGCAAAATGGCAGCTGATACTCTGGAAAATTCTAATTCAACTTATACATTCATAAAATAAAAGTTATAATAAATTATAGGGTTGTTGACAAGATGAAATGGGAGATTAGATTTGACAGACCTCTAGAAAGTTTGAAGCTGTATGCAAATCAGGTGGTATGACTATTTGTTTCAGGGATATGGAAGCCCTCCCTCTCCTCACAGTATATCATTTCTCTATTTCTTTCACTTCTTTCTTTCTTTATATTTTTAATAGATTAAAATCTAGTAACATGTTTTGAAATTTGTTAAGATGATTAACAAATCAAGACAATAATGTTTACAGAAAAACGTATGTATACCTTAAACGCCATGAGACCAAGAGACTTAGGATCCAAGTCTGGCTCTTCCAGTAGCTTCTTGTATGATTTTGAGCCACTAATTTTTCCTTTTGGGGTCTTAAGCTTTTATCTAAGAAAATAAAGAATATAGACTAGATTAAAAGTTCATATATATTTTGATACTGAAGATGAATTTTATTAATTTTTTCCATCTATATAATCTACTTTTACAGATACTTTCTTCAATAGGAAAATTGCATTTAGGAAATAGTTTTTAATTTGTCTTTCATCTCCTAATTAGTCATAAGATATATAGCACATGTGATTGTATATTATATATAATCCATCAATCAGAATTTATTAGAATGAAACAATTAGCCACAGCACTGGGAAATTTAAATTGAGCTTTAAACTAAGAAAATGGGTCTGTGCAAGGAACACAAGTGTAAGCAAATGTGGGGAAGATCACATACCTATTTCAATCCTGATCTGCGTAGTCATCATCTCTGCTTGGTTTCTGCTGGACCAGATGATCTCTTCCAGGATCATTCTATGACTCCATACATTTTAATGGAAGTCAGCAAACTATTCTTTAAGATAAAAATCAGGAACAGAGAATGGAGACAGAGGGTAAGTGAGAGTTTATATTGATTGTGAGAAATTAGAGAAGGATTATAGAATTTGGAAAATGTTCATCTGTAGTGTGAAATGGCAAGCAATTCAATATTCATGGAATATTTTCAACATGAATGTTCCCATATTGGTGAAAGAAACTCCCCAACAAATGTTTTTTTTAAATATACATTCTTCTCCTAATCTATAGGATTAAGTTTTTGTTTCTTAAATTGTCTAAGAAGAATTTTTTTAAAAGATTCTGTTAAAGAAATCAGAAGGACAAAAAAAAAAAAAAATAATAGGAAAATTATCAACCTCACCAAATAATACTTCTACAATGGTTTCAAAAGAGGCAAAAATTCTTCAAACACCACTGCTTGGGTTCTCATTCTTAATCATTAATTCATTAAACACCTACTGAAACATGACTTCTCTAGCAAATAATTTCTCATCCAGGTAATATTAGAAGGTACTTCTCTCTACACCTTTTGTATACCACCATAATACACCAATGCACAATAATTATTAATTTACATATCTGTCTTCCTTGCTACACAGTAAACACCAAGAAGTACACATAGAACATAAGGATAGTTCTTAATACTTAGAAAATGATCAATGAAGTTGAATAGATTTATGAATAACAAATATCTGTGAAAGCTCTTTGGGGCTATTTAATATAAAGGACTTGACATGGCTTTTCAGGTTTACATTGATAATAATCTACTTGTGTTTAATATTTCTCTTTTGGAGAATGATTGTATGTGAATTTTCCTCTATATGATATATTTTGTTTATAATACATACTTTTACCTTTAACAGCCACTATCATCTATTCGTTATTTTCTCCTGAGGTAGTGTATAATTTTGCCAACAGAGCTTTTCTACTTCATATCAAGTATTTCTTTTTTTATGCATGCTTTCCTGTATTTGGCAGTTAATGTTAGATGAGATAGAACAGAATGGGAATAGGAGGATTTGACTTTTCAATTTTTTGTGTGTGAAAAATTTATAGGCAATATACAAAGATAAAATGATTTGCTGCAAAAAATTATAGTACAGTGGTGAAAATGCTTGCCTTTTATTTTCTGGCAACATTTGCCTCAAATAGTTCAAAACAATATGAGTAGAATTAAAATTATGGGTAGAATATTTTTTTAAAACTTTGAAAAATGCTTAGCTGAATTGGATAAAGAGTTACAGAAATCCTCAGGATCCAAGAAACACAAAGTGAAAGCACTAGCCGGGAGAGGTAAGCTAACATCAAGCATGATAGCCACCTGAGGTCATTTACTAATGCCTGAAGACTCTGAGCTGTGGTTTAATAGCCTAACAGAGTGACAAGAGGCACTCTGGGCCCACTCAAGGTGGATTTTCTGGTCAGAGACTGCATAAATGTGGGCTTCCAAAAACCTATGTATGCAACTTCAGAAGTGGTAAACTTAGAGAAAGGAAATAAAACACACCACAAAGAAAGATAGCAAAGAAACATGCAGATCTTGGCCTTGGCACTCATCAATACAATAAAAACTATCCCATGAGAATGTTTAACCACAAGCTGGTCCTTTTGCAGACTTGAGACCTGAAAGAATCAGATGAAAAACTATTTAGGAAATAGTTTTTAATTTGTTTTTCATCTCCTAATTAGTCATAAAATATATAGCACATGTGATTGTATATTATATATAATCCATCAATCAGAATTTATTAGAATGAAATAATTAGCCACAGCACTGGGAAATTTAATTTGAGCTTTAAACTAAGTTTCAGCCACTCCACACACTTGTTGTAACTTGGTGTTATTCTTTTTTTTTTTAATTTAGCCATTCGAGTTGGATAAATGATAATAACATCACAATACGGCTTTAATTTGCATTTCACTGATGACTAATGATGTGGAACACACTTTCATGGGCTTACTAGTCAAGTCGCTGGTATATAAACCTTGGTGAAATGCTCATTTTTTATTCGGGTTGCTTTTCTTTTTTATCATACAGTTGTAGAAGTTGTTTATATATTCTTGATTAAAGTACTTTGTAAATTACATTTATTGCATATTTTACCCAGTCTGCAGTTTGTATAATTTTAGCAATGTGAACAAAATGTTTTAATTGTGATATCATTCATTTTTGGTTTAGTTAGAGCTTTTTGTGTCCTGTTTATGAACATTTTTGTCCACCCCAATGAAAAATATAAGCTTTACAATGTAAAGTTTTATATTTAGATCTTTGCTCTATCTCACATTGATTTTTCTGTGATGGTGTGAGGTATGAGTTAAGGCTCGTCTTTTTCTCATATGTAGTTGTGCCAGTCATTCCAGCACAATTTATTCAAAAGAACTTACTTTCCCCATTTTACTGCTTTGATATCTTGTTGAAAATAAATGGATTGTATGAATGTTAGTCTTTTTAATTAAACTCTTTATTCTGTTAAATTGAACTAATTGTCTGTGTTTATGCCTATGATCATATTGCATTTTCTTGATTAATGTAGCAATATAGTAAATCTTGAAATGAGATAGTATATGACCTCCTCTTTTAAGATTCTTTTAGCTGCTCTAGGCCCTTTGATTTTCCATATCAAAAGTTACTTTATATACATGCATTATTCATGCAAAAATGTATAATACATACATATAAAGAGAGAATTAACATTGAAACAATGTTATTGTAATCCACTGGCATGGTATATTTCTCTGTTGGGATTTCTGTCTTTATTTCTTGATCAGTCTAGCTAGAGTTTTGTAAATCTGGATTTCATTGGTTTTTCTCAGTTGTTTATCCATTTGTATTTTATTAATTTTATTTTAATAATGATTACTATTCTCTTTACTTTCCTTCTGTATGCTTACTTTTTTTTTTAATTTGCTCTTTTTCTAGCATCATAAGGTAGAAGCTCAGATCACTGATATTGAAGCATTATTCTTTTTCTAATAAAAGCACTGTATTTGCTTTATAGCACTGCCATAAAAATGTATCTCAAACTGGGCAGTTTAAGCAACAGAAATTTTGTCTCACAGTTACTTCTGGAGTCTAGAAGTCTGAAATCAAGATGTTGGCAGAATTGGTTCTTTCTGAGAGCTATGAGGTAGAATCTGTTCCAGGTCTCTCTCCTAACTTCTGGTGGTTTGCTGGCAACTTTTGGCATTCCTTTCCTTGTACATACACCACTCCAATCTCTGCCTTAGTCTCCCTGTAGCTTTCTTCCTGTGTGTGTGCTTGTGTCCAACATTGCACTTTTTGTAAGGACACGTTATATTTGATTAGGGGACCACCCTACTCCAGTATGATCTTATCTTAACTAATTCCATCTGCAGAGACCCTATTTCTAAATAAGGTCACATTCTGAGTACTGTAGCTTAGGACTTCAACATATGAATTTTAAGGAGCACAATTCAACCTACAGCAAGCATAAGGCTACAAATTCCCTTCTAAGTACTGCATCTGAAAGATTTTGATATGTTGTATATTCACTGTCGTTCAGTTTGAATTACTTTCATTATTTCTTCACTAATCCATGGATTTAAAATATTTGATGTTAAACCTTGAAATATTTAGAGTTTTCTTAGACATATAATTTTTACTGATTTCTAATTTAGTTCCATTGATATCAGAGAACATTTTATATGTGATCTAGTTTAATGGCTTTATTGAGGTCTAATTAGCATATGAAAGAGCACACATATTGAAAGTGTACAATTTGAGTGTACAATTTTGTCTGGCTTTGCTCACTCACCATAATTATTTTGTTATTCATCCATACTGAAGTATGAGCAGTAGTTGATTCTTTTTTATTATTGACTAGTTTATCTCTTCACCTATTGATATACATTTAGATTGTTTCCAGTTTTGGGTTATTACAAATAAAACTGCTGTAAAAGTCTGTGTACAGATCTTTGTATGATTTCATTTTTCTTGGATAAATGTCCTGAAGTGGAATGGCTAGACCATACAGTACATGACTACAATATGCTAGGTATATGTTTAAGTTTACAAGTTGCCAAACTGTTGTTCAAAGTGGTTGTTCAATTGATATGGCAACCAATGGTGTATGAGAGTTACGGTTGCTCCACATTCCAACTGGTACTTGCTAAGATCAGACTCTTTAATTTTAGGCTATTGGAATGATAATTGTAGAGTGTATCTCATTTTTGGCTTTAATTTGCATTCCCCTAATGACTAGTCATTGTGAACATGTTTTCTTTTGTTTATTTGAAAACTGTTTACACTCTTTGCTGAAGTGAGTTTCATACTTTGCCCATTTTTACTGGATTGTTTGTTTTTTAAATTATTGAGTTTTAAGACCTCTTTACATTTCTAGATACAAATTGTTTATCAGATTTGTGATTTGCAAGTATTTTCTTTCAGTCTATGACTTTCCTCACCAGTGTCTTTAGAGAGCAGAACTTCCTAACTTTAATTAATCACTATTTATCAATTGTTTTTCTCTTATGGATCATGATTTTGCTGTTATAGCTAAGAAATCTCTATTAAACTCTAGGTGAGAAAGATAATCTATAATTCATTCTAGAATTTAAATGATTTTATATAATATAAAATTTACATTTTATTTTGTTTTTATTTAGATCTATGATTCATTTTGAATTACTATCTCTACATGATGTGAGGTATGAATTGAAGTATATTTTTTAACATAAAGGTATCTATTTTTTTATCATTTATTTAAAATATATTTATCTTGCCATATTATAGTGCATCTTTTTAAAGTTGCTTTACTTCTATTTTTGGACTTTGTTGTTTTATTAACAGGGTGTTGGCTTCGGTTCATTGATTTACAGATAAGCTGTTTTTAACCTTCAGTAAGATGAGTCTACAGCAGCATTTGCTGTAAGTCTAGATTAGCTCTTCTCCCACAGGAGCTTTTTGTGATCTTTACTAAATGCTTGGATTGTTCAATGAAGCCTCTTCTCTCTGCTAGTTTAGAACTCAGATGTCTCCCTATCCTGTACAAACTCCTATGTATCTAATACCTTCTGCTGTGTTCTTTTCCTGGTAGTTGTTTCTTGTCTGTCCTCACTGAGGCCTGTCCTAAGCATGTGTATTTAGTGTTTAGCTAAAAATCCAAGAAGATATTCTATGAAGAGTCTGGAACTCATTTTCTGCACAATTCTCTTCTCTGTGGGTCTCTGCCCCATAAATCCAGCCTCTCCAGAAGAACACATCTCTGATTTCTCTCTACTGAACTCAGTGAGACCACTATGCTATATATGAGCTACCCTTCCTTGCACTTCAGCCTGGAAATTGGCTCCAGGAAGAAAGCAGGAATAATGGAACTCAAGTTTTTCTTTCTCATTTCCAGGTTTGCCATTATGCACTCCATGCTTTAAAATGGTTAAAAACATTTGCTTCATATATTTGGTCCCATTTTAGAGGTGTTTGTTTAGAGTTGGGGAGCAGTTTCTTCATCATGGCTAACAGCCGAAGTCCAAAATCAAGTTTCAAAACAATCAAATTGTTCAGTTTCTGTCTTGAACCAGGTTCCCTGACTCATCTTGCACTTGTCTAGTCCCTTCTATTCCCTTTTACCGCCTTCTTACAGGCTTTTTTCAATCCTAATATAGTTCTTTTATGGATTTGTCTGTTTCTCTCCATTTCTCTTTAATCAAGTTGCTATGTGGCCAATAGCTACCTTGAATATTTTTATTTTTTATTTTTGCTTGAGCAATTTGTGCAGACTCACACAGGTGACACCTCCCTCAGGTTTGGGTCTAGAATGCAACAGATGAACACTGTGATGTCAGGTAAATTTGTCCAGTTAGATATTGTCTTTGAAAGATATTGTCTTTGAGATAGATATTGTCTTTGCAGCCTTTCCTTTCTAGATAAGACCTTGTCATAGTAAGAGATAATAAGTAGTCCAACTTGGGAATAATCTTAAGAACTAACTAATAATTAAACCCATTTATATGATTTGCAGGGAGGGGTAGGAAAGAGGGGAGAGGTGAGCTAGAGTTACTCATAGGATGGTCTTGGCAGAGTTTTTTTTTTTTTTTTTAGTAGAGCATGAAGTTTATTACTCCCACTCAGTAGTTCCTGGGGGCTTTGATGTTAAGTCATACATAATTTGAGAAATACCAGGAATCTTCTTAATCTCAGCAAACCACAAAGTTGCTGGAACTTTTAATGGTCTTATCTTTAAAATTTATGGATCTGCATGGAGTTAATATTAGATCAGTTTGTCTGTAATTCTGTAATATTATCTTGGACCACATGGGTTTGACTGAACTGGTATTAAAAGAGTTTGCACTTCGCCTGCAATGTCCATCATGATGTGGTCTGGCACAGTTTACATGTTTTAAGAGTCAGGGTATACTTTGCAAGTTTACTTCTCCATTCCACACAGCCCAGAAGGACCTTTTTAATTTCATACACATACAAGAATTACCAACTGTACTGTAGGTATTGCATAATGGAATTTAATTCCAAAGCTTAGAAAGAAATGAAGTATAACCAAATTCAGAATATTAAGAAAATGCCTTTATGATTAATAATATTAATTTCTGAAAGCAATTCAGAATTATATTCCCAGTACCAGACGTTTATTGAATGGATGAATGAATGCAATTTTAAAAAAGTTATGAGGCAAGAGACAGGAATTGGTAATGTGCATAATCTTTTATCCTTATAGGCATAATTGAGTGAAACATAGACACCTGAAATCTACAGTGCAAGAAAGTATATAAGATTAAGATACTTTAGAGAGCTTCTCGTATAGGAGGTTTGAATCATTGGAAATGATCTACCTCTTGTTACAGATTCTGATTTGAGTAGTGGAGAGAGCAATGGTCATTAGCCTGGTAGTTCTATTATTAGTTGTGAGACTTTTGGGAAATAATGACTTCTCTAATCTCAGTTCCTTCATCTGAAAAATGGGAAAAATTATTATGCATGAAAGAGAATTAAATGATTAACTGAATATACTAAGCATATTGTAGCTGCTCATAAAATATTACTCAGCTTCCCCTTCCCTTTTCATCATGGCAATCTATATATGTACATTAAGGTAATATTTACTTATTAATAATGCTTGTTTATTTGTTCCTCTGTTTAAATGCAGATGCCCATACAAAAAGCTAAAGTGAAAGGGAAAAATAGAAAGCAGAGAGGGAAAAATGGTGCAATAAAGACAGGTAAGACGCATCTCATGGCCCAAATCTTGAGCTGGGTGGAAATAAAAACTGTTGGAGAGAGAAAGTAGGAAAGATTGTATTTTTTGTGTATGTAGTATTCATTTATTTGGTTTACTCAACCTTCATTTATCAATAATCTACCAAGTACCAGACACTGTGCAGAATGCCAGTAATATAGGATCGGACTGGAAAGAAACAGTCTTTGCTCTCATAAACCTTACAGTCTAGCAGGAGAGATGTATATGCCCATGAAGTTTGGTTTTACAAAGAAAGTGTGGCTTTGGGGACATATGACAGGGATTCCTAAGTTGGGAGGGAAATCTTCCTTGTGGAAGGGGTACTTAAGCAGAAAACTAATCAAAAGCAGAGTTTTCTAGGTCACAGTTTGGACTGAAAAGCAGTGTGGGGATAGCATTCCAGGAAGAGTAATCATCTCTGCAAAGACCGTAAGAAAGGAGAAAGCATGGTTTGCATGCTGAAGTAGAGCTGGCACGAAAGGAACTTAGTCCACAAAGGAGAAAGTGGACCAGGACACCTAAGGTGAGGCTGAAGGGAGTCTGGGACTAAACAACATAGGATCTAATCTGCTATGTTAAATGTTTTGGATTTTAGGAGCAACATGAATCCACTGAGAGTTTTGAATCAGTGCAATGCAACTGATTTGTGTTGTAAGAAAATCTTTTTCTCTGCAGAGGGATGAATATGTATGAAGAGGAAAGAGTGTTTATGCAGAAAAAGCTAAGAAACTGGTAGATTCATGCAAGGTAATTATGACAATGATTTGCACTGGGGTGGTGGCATTGGAGATAAGCACACCTGGGTAAATTAGGAAGGTAGTTAAAAGTTAGCCTCAACAGGATTGTGCCCAGAGGACTAATCCTACTTCAAAAACCTTCCAAACCTCCTGGACCCAATTCCTTACCTGGAGAGGTTTTCTGCATTCTTTAAGTTTAAACTCAAGTGCTACTGCATTTTGTGACTTCCCTCCCACAGGCAGAGTTAGTGGATTACTATTATAGCACCTGGCAAATGCGTCCTTTAAGAACAGTGGATTTCAATACTAGATACACATTCAAGTCATCTGGGGAACTTTTAAACACTTCTATTATCTGCCTCTTGTTCCAGACTGACTCTTTAGGAGTAAGAACAGAGCAAGAGTATTACTTAAATCTCTCCAGGTTGTTCAAGTGTGGATTTAGGGATGTGAACCAGCACTTAAAGGTATTTACCACACTGGCATTTTTAGTTTTCCTTTCCATCAGGCTGTAAGCTCATTGTACACTCATCTTTGTATCCTGAGGGCTTGGCACAGCTGTGATACATCTTAATTTACTGGTATGTATTTAAATAAATTAAAATATGCAAATTGGATTACTTTTATTAGCCAGCTGAGTTTTTTCTGCTCATGAAGATGACTGGAAATAATTCAGGGGAAATTTATGAAGAGGCTGAACTAGAAATGCTTTGCTAAGGATGGAAGCAGACATTTAAAATCATAGGAAGTGAAGATGTAAAATGTGTGTAACTGTTGCCAAAATATTTATAAACATTGTTGTCCATGACAATATGTCCTGTTTAGGATTCTGCCCGAGGATATTTTTCTGATCTATAAAGACAAACTTTAAAAAAATGTATATATTTCAATAGATGTACATGGCTCTAATGTACCCAAGTTAATTGGTTACTTTGACCCTAAGGTTCAATCTATTCCCAGGTACAGAGGCAATCTCTAGTCTTGTGGAAGTAGGAAGGGTACAGACTAATTTCTTTTACGAATTTCCACTTCATCTAGTTTTGGGAGACAAGAAAACCCTGATTTCTCTGAAAGCTTTATTATATTACTAGTTTTGGAATGACATTGCAGCTTGCCTATTACCACAATTCATGGGAATGGATTTCACTGGCTTGTAATATAGCACCTGTTCACTTTTTAAAGAAGCCATTCGATCCCATCATAAAGTGACTGGCCAATTTAACATGAAGCAAAATTAGCCTACAAGAAGGCCTGGACAAGGCCTGGAGGGACCCTTTCCGTCCTGACGATGACTCTGGCCCCATAGCAAAGTGTCAGAACATCTGCACAGATTAGTGCTGAATTGAATCAGTGCTGTTATTTTCTTCCTCCTTATGTTGACACAGTGTGTGCTCTTAGAAAATGGTAGTTCTATCAAGCAGGAGATAAAAAGACCAAATCAGATACCTTAGCTATACTGGTTTCCCATCTGGGAGTGCAGAACTTGGGTAGGGACTCCTAAAGTCAGGCTGAATTTTGACAAAGACACAGCTAGACTGCGACCAGGGAAAAATAAAGCCTGTGACTGAGAACTCAGGGAGAACTCAGAGGAGCAGTTGAAATGGAGTTAGAGAAAGTTGGGGGAAAATAATAAAGCTGGGGCCAAATGCAGCACAGAGAATCTGAGACAGGGAATAGGCAAGAAGCTGAGAGTGAAGCCCAAAGACAGAGCCTTGAGGGATTGCCTGAAGTAAGATACTGAGAGAGGGTGGCCTGCTCCTCCAACTGCAAGTCAGAAGAATAGTGTTTTCCATGATTTCCTTTTAATTTCATGGATCTTCCAAGTCTCATATCTGATCCTTCTAACCCTGTTAGTATTGCTTAGATCCAGACTTCCAATGTACCTCTTCAGGACTTCATGCCATGAAATTTATACACTAAACTCATTCTTCGTTTCCGTATTAGTTTTCTTTTACCATGTAACAAATTGCCAAAAACTTAGTGGCTTAAAACCACACATGTTTATTATTTCACAATTTCTGTTGGTTAGAAGTCTGGGCATGGCTTAGCTGGGTGCTCTGCTCAAGGTATCACAGGCTGCAGTTAAGCAGCTAGCTGGGTTGCATTCTCATCTGGAGGCTGTCCTGGGGAAGAACTCACATGCTCATTCGGTTTGTGGGCAGAGTTTAGTTCCTTGTGGTTGTAGAAACTAAGCTTCTTTATAGCTTCTATAAGCCACCTGCAGTTCATTTGCCACAGGTTAGCTTGGGCTTCCTCACAGAATGGCAGCTTCAGGGCAGTTTACTGCTTCCATGGTGGCTCAGAGCTCCAACACAGTGTCTTAGTAAACAAAACAGAATCTGTGCCACCTTTTCTAACCTTGCTAAAGTGCAACCCTGTGTCCCTTTGGTTGCATTCTGGTTATTATAAGTGAGTCCCAAACCTTCCCATATCAAGAGGAGGGAAATTATACTTCATCTCTAGGGGCATGACAAGATTATAAAAGAACACGGGCAGTAGACAATGACATTGCAGCCATTTTTGTACAGTGCAATATGCTACAAGAGGGAAAAGTCAGATTTGACGGTGAAATATAAGATATATATCAAGAAATGTATGTATATTTAACTATTTAACTAAAACAGAAAAGTCATGATAAAGACCACTTTTTTAAGGGTCTCGATATTTTTATGAACATCACATTTATGGTAGTTTGTTTAAATGTGCACCTGCTCCAGCATGAGGCATACACAGGTTTTTACATCCTAGTCCAAGAACAATGTTTATGGAATAAAAGGATGAATTAGTAAATTCTGTTAAAGACTGTTGCTTTGGACTTTTCAGATGAAAACATCTTGAAGGAAGTTGAGGAAAAAGTCGAGAACCAGGATGGGAGCCTGAGCTTTGGGACCCTTCCCTCAGTGTCACTGAACTGCACGAGGCAGCCAGTTCTCTTGTCTGGGCTGTCACTGATACAGAACTGTCTGAGTCAGGTTATCTGCATGAATGTGGTGCAATATGTAGTCATTTTTGTCTGTTAGGAGGATGTTTATTTTATTCAGCTTACTTTCCTTCTTTCCATCCAGTGTCACAATGATTCTATAAGAGGCTATGTTGGATTCTAGTGAGAGGCTGAACCTAGACTCAAGCCCAGCTCCTCTATTGTTTTAACCTCCCCTTGAGGCCAGTGAGGGGGTCATCATATTGCTGCTGCTCTACAAGGTAGCTTTTGGTAAAGAGAAAGCTTTATCTTAAATTCTGGCCCTGTTAGATATTGGCTATTTGACCTTGTCCTAGTTATTTAATCTTTATGAGACTGTGTTCTCATCTGTAAAATTGGAAAAATAATACCTGGTGGAAATTATATGAGATTGTGAATATAAAATGTAGGACTGCACTTGGTACATAGAAGTTAATCAATAAATAAAACTGCAATTTTATGGCTCAGTCTGATTATTAGGATGACTAGAGGGAAAAAAGCACCAAATTTTGGATCATTGTAAAAGTGGCATCTGGTCAACTGTGAGTTAATTCATGAATTGTGAAGCCTCACCTATAGTGATACAAAGAAATTTACCAGATTGGAATACTATATTTCATGCCTATGTGTACCTGCCACCCAAGTGAAATATTGAATGACTTTAAAAAAGTTAGGTGGGCTTCCCTGGTGGCGCAGTGGTTGAGAGTCCGCCTGCCGATGCAGGGGACACGCATTCGTGCCCCGGTCCAGGAAGATCCCACATGCCGCAGAGCGGCTGGGCCCGTGCGCCATGGCCGCTGAGCCTGCGCATCCGGAGCCTGTAGGTAAAATACCTGATGTGATCTCTAGTTAAATAACTATTTTGAGTCTTTAAAATTAATGCAGTGATTTTTTAAGGGCTTCTTTGGGTTTTAGCTCACCTTTTCTTGAGATCTATAATTGCTCCTGATAAATGTTATGTGCACAGAATATTAGTGCATGTTCTCTTGTGATATAATGCTGAGAGGGACTTAGGAAGGTCTCTGCATCCATTTAACAATAAGCAGTTACTGTGTCTTCTTGCTATGTTTTAAATCCCTTGATTAATATGGAGTGCTTTCACTGGTATAAACTAGTTTCCCAGACAGTTTTCATAAAACATCAGTTCTCAGAAGGTATATATTCACAGAAAATGTTAGTATGTTCTGCCACTAAGAAATAATATTTTGAACACTTTAGGCCTCAGTTTACTCGTTAAAAGAAAAAGTTCTTGAAGTATGTGATCTTTAAAATGTTATACTTTCTATGGTTCTGAGATCCCCATTGACCAGAAAAACAAAGTTATAAGCAATAACATCTTCTTCATTAAATAGACTCATAAAATAAATTGAGGGATACATATTGTCTTCTCATTATGTCTGAATAATGTCTCAAGTGGAATTTTCCCTGAGGCATATTTCTTCTGGCTAGCTCCACCAGCCACTGCCTTACTCCCTTTTCTATGCTCCTGTGTTTGCCAGTTCCCTGAAGCTGAATTCACTGAAAGTTTCAATCATCAGTCAAGCTTCTTTCTAGCCAGACCCAAAGACAGACATCCTCCCTATCTTAAGAGGTATGAGACTGAATATATAGCATGAAAAAGAAATAAAAAATTACAAAGGTGATAAATACCACAAATATCACAATCCAGCCAAATGAAATAATTTTTGTACTAGTTAGCTACCTGATAACAATTTTATAATTTTAAACATTATTTGACTTTATATTCTTTGACTATTGACAATGATATTACAATATAGATATTAGATAATATATATAGATATTACCATAACTATGTATTGTAATATCTATGGGTATAAAATATCTATCATTTTAATATGTAAATATTACAATAATAGATATTAAAATATCTATTATTGTAATATGTAGATATTACAATGTCTATTATAATTATCTATTACAATAGAAAATTCAGTATTTCCCCTAGGAGGGTTGATTGAAATGTGTTTTTTTTTTATTATTAATAGTTTGAAAGCATTTCATCATTCCTCTTCACAGCTCACTATTGGTAACATAAAATAAATTTTTAGAATTATTGTCAAGTTTTGAAATTTGACATATTCAGATATGGTCTCTGGCCCTTTACCTTTTTGTCAGAACTCCAAGTGAATTGGCCTGAAGGTAAGAGTATTCTAAGAAGCCATGCTTATATCTGGCTACTAATAACAAGTTCATGGAAGTGACTGAAAGCCAAATAGTTATCTCACTAAGTAAGTCCTAATTAAATGTGTGTCTAACTTATTTCCCTCTTAGCAGGGTTTCAAAATTACTCATAGCCACTCTAAACCACTGGGTATAAAAGGAGGTATGATGAGGGGAAGAGGCTTTACAAAGACATAGTGGTCGTACATGCAAAAATGTTTCACTTTGGTTAAGTTTTACAAAACCACATGACAATATGAACACCTTGCTAGGGTTCTCCCAGAGTCTTGAGAGAAAATCAAGCATGTGAGGGGCCCTGAAGCTATAGCTTTATCAACGTCATAGTTGAATGTCCACTCTGTACCCATTCTTGAAGTCCCCCTGATGGAACAAGAACTATTCCCAGGAACTCCGACAGAACCTGGGCCCTTGGTACACATTTCACTCTTGCCATTCCTACTGTTTAGGCTAACTAGTCCCATATCTCAGCCAGATGCTTGCGGGGGGTGGGGGGGAGTCTCTCCTCAAAAATACAGATTCCCACAGCCCCATAATGAAACAATCATCAAATTGATACATAAGCCACAGCTCTCTTTCTACATTCTTATGCTCACTAATTTGTAAATCCTGCTTGTGTCAATTATATTACTGAGTGTACCGGGAGGTTATGCCAGTTTCACAGCATGGCTTCTTCCTAGTCCCATGTTGTCAACATACTTAAGTTTGAGGCCACTCATGCTCAACAGTTGTAAAACTTTTGTATTAAAATTAATTTTCAGTATTTCCTGAGCTAAGTGACTTACAGTTCTCTCCAGACATAAACAAGGGTGTAATACTAGAAATATAAACTATATGTCCACAATGAAAGTCTGTAAGCCCTCATATAACTGAGTATACTACTCCCTATAATGATGCTTCTGGCAGACACCATTAATTAATTATAAATCTTCTTCTCGATGATCCTAAATGCATGTTTAAAAGTATGGCTGCCTGAAATTATGTGCTAAATAATACGCTGATAATATTTTCTATTCTAGGAAATTTTGAAACAGTTTAAATAATTATATCTTTTTTTGTAATATAATTTTTTATTTTTTTTATTTACCTGTCTTTTATTTTTAACATCTTTATTGGAATAAAATTGCTTTACAATGGTGTGTTAGCTTCTGCTTTATAACAAAGTGAATCAGTTATACATATACATATGCTCCCATATCTCTTCCCTCTTGCGTCTCCCTCCCTCACACCCTCCCTATACCACCCCTCTACGTGGTCAGAAACCACCGAGCTGATCTCCCTGTGCTATGTGGCTGCTTCCCACTAGCTATCTATTTTACGCTTGTAGTGTATACATGTCCATGCTACTCTCTCACTTTGTCACAGCTTACGCTTCCCCCTCCACATATACTGAAGTCCATTCTCTAATAGGTCTGTGTCTTTATTCCCGTCTTACCCCTAGGTTCTTCATAACCTTTTTTTCCCTTAGATTCCATATATATGTGTTAGCATATGGTAGTTGTTTTTCTCTTTCTGACTTACTTCACTCTGTATGACAGACTCTAGTTCCATCCACCTCACTACAAATAACTCAATTTTGTTTCTTGTCATGGCTGAGTAATATTCCATTGTATATATGTGACACATCTTCTTTATCAACTCATCTGTTGATGGACACTTAGGTTGCTTCCATACCCTGGTTATTGTAAATAGTGCTGCAATGAACATATTGGTACATGACTCTTTTTGAATTATGGTTTGCTCAGGGTATATGCCCAGTAGTGGGATTACTGGGTCATATGGTAATTCTATTTTTAGATTTTTAAGGAACCTCCATACTGTTCTCCATAGTGACTGTATCAATTTACATTCCCACCAACAGTGCAAGAGGGTTCCTTTTTCTCCACACCCTCTCTAGCATTTATTGTTTCTAGATTTTTTGACGATGGCCATTCTGACTGGAATGAGATGCTATCTCATTGCAGTTTTGATTTGAATTTCTCTAATGATTAATGATGTTGAACAATCTGTATATCTACTTTGGAGAAATGTCTATTTAGGTTTTCTGCCCATTTTTGGATTGGGTTGTTTGTTTTTTTGATATAGAGCTGCATGAGCTGCTTGTAAATTTTGGAGATTAAACCTTTGTCAGTTGCTTCATTTGCAAATATTTTCTCCCATTCTGAGGGTTTTTTGGTCTTGTTTATGGTTTCCTTTGCTGTGCAAAAGCTTTTAAGTTTCATTAGGTACCATTTGTTTATTTTTGCTTTTACTTCCATTTCTCTAGGGGGTGGGTCAAAAAGGATCTCGCTGTGATTTATGTCATAGAGTGTTCTGCCATTATTTTCCTCTAAGAGTGTGATAGTTTCTGGCTTTACATTTAGGTCTTTAATCCACTTTGAGCTTATTTTTGTGTATGGTGTTAGGGAGTGTTCTAATCTCATACTTTTACATGTATCTGTCCAGTTTTCCCAGCACCACTTATTGAAGTGGCTGTCTTTTCTCCACTGTATATTCTTGCCTCCTTTATCAAAGATAACGTGACCATATGTGTGTGGGTTTAGCTCTGGGCTTTCTATCCTGTTCCATTGATCTATATTTCTGTTTTTGTGCCAGTACCATACTGCCTTGATTACTGTAGCTTTGTAGTATAGTCTGAAGTCAGGGAGCCTGATTCCACCAGCTGCATTTTTCGTTCTCAAGATTGCTTTAGCTATTCGGGGTCTTTTGTGTTTCCAAACAAATTGTGAAATTTTTTGTTCTAGTTCTGTGAAAAATGCCATTGGTAGTTTGATAGGGATTTCATTGAATCTATAGATTGCTTTGGGTAGTAGAGTCATTTTCAAAATGTTGATTCTTCCAATCCAAGAACATGGTATATCTCTCCATCTATTTGTATCATCTTTAATTTCTTTCATCAGTGTCTTATAATTTTCTGCATATAGGTCTTTTGTCTCCTTAGATAGGTTATTCCTAGATATTTTATTCTTTTTGTTGCAATGGTAAATGGGAGTGTTTTCTTAATTTCACTTTCAGATATTTCATCATTAGTGTATATGAATTCCAGAGATTTCTGTGCATTAATTTTGTATGCTGCTACTTTACCAAATTCATTGATTAGCTCTAATAATTTTCTGGTAGCAACTTTAGGATTCTCTATGTATAGTATCATGTCATCTGCAAACAGTGACAGCTTTACTTCTTCTTTTATGATTTGGATTCCTTTTATTTCTTTTTCTTCTCTGATTGCTGTGACTAAAACTTCCAAAACTATGTTGAGTAATAGTGGTGAGAGTGGTCAACCTTGTCTTGTTCCTGACCTTAGTGAACATGGTTTCAGTTTTTCACCATTGAGGATGATATTGGCTGTGGGTTTGTCATGTGTGGCCTTTATTATGTTGAGGAAAGTTCCCTCTATGCCTACTTTCTGCAAGGTTTTTATCATAAATGGGTATTGAATTTTGTTGAAAGCTTTCTCTGCATCTATTGAGATTATCATATGGTTTTTCTCCTTCAATTTGTTAATATGGTGTATCACGTTGATTGATTTGTGCATATTGAAGAATTCTTACATTCCTGGAATACACCCCACTTGATCATGGTATATGATACTTTTAATATGCTGTTAGATTCTGTTTGCTACTATTTTGTTGAGGATTTTTGCATCTTTGTTCATCAGTGATATTGCTCTGTAGTTTTCTTTCTTTGTGACATCCTTGTCTGGTTTTGGTATCAAGGTGATGGTGGCCTAGTAGAATGAGTTTGGGAGTGTTCCTCCCTCTGCTATACTTTGGAAGAGTTTGAGAAGGATAGGTGTTATCTCTTCTCTAAATGTTTGATAGAATTCGCCTGTGAAGCCATCTGGTCCTGGGCTTTTGTTTGTTGGAAGATTTTTAAACACAGTTTCAAATTCAGTGCTTATCATTGGTCTGCTCATATTTTCTATTTCTTCCTGGTTCAGTCTCAGCAGGTTGTGCTTTTCTAAGAATTTGTCCATTTCTTCCAGGTTGTCCATTTTATTGGCATAGAGTTGCTTGTAGTAATCTCTCATGATCCTTTGTATTTCTGCAGTGTCAGTTGTTACTTCTCCTTTTTCATTTCTAATTGTACTGATTTGAGTCTTTTCCCAATTTTTCTTGATGAGTCTGGCTAATGGTTTATCAATTTTGTTTATCTTCTCAAGGAACCAGCTTTTAGTTTTATTGATCTTTGCTATCATTTCCTTCATTTCTTTTTCATTTATTTCTGATCTGATCTTTATGATTTCTTTCCTTCTGCTAACTTTGGGGTTTTTTTCTTCTTCTTTCTCTAATTGCTTTAGTTGCAAGGTTAGGTTGTTTATTTGAGATGGTTCCTGTTTCTTAAGGTAGGATTGTATTTCTATAAACTTCTCTCTTAGAACTGCTTTTGCTGCATCCCATAGGTTTTGGGTCGTCGTGTCTCATTTGTTTCTAGGTATTTTTTGATTTCCTCTTTGATTTATTCAATGATCACTTCGTTATTAAGTAGTGTATTGTTTAGCCTCCATGTGTTTGTATTTTTTACAGTTCTTTTCCTGTAATTGATATCTAGTTTCATAGCATTGTGGTTGGAAAAGATACTTGATATGATTTCAATTTTCTTAAGTTTACCAAGGATTGATTTGTGTCCCAAGATATGATCTATCCTGGATAATGTTCCATGAGCACTTGAGAAAAATGTGTATTCTGTTGTTTTTGGATGGAATGTCCTATAAGTATCAATTAAGTCCATCTCATTTAATGTATCATTTAAAGCTTGTGTTTACTTACTTACTTTCATTTTGGATGATCTGTCCATTGGTGAAAGTGGGGTGTTAAAGTCCCCTACTATGATTGTGTTACTGTCGATTTCCCCCTTTATGGCTGTTAGTATTTGCCTTATGTATTGAGATGCTTCTATGTTGGGTGCATAAATATTTACAATTGTTATATCTTCTTCTTAGATCGATCCCTTGATCATTATGTAGTGTCCTTCTTTGTCTCTTGTAATACTCTTTATTTTAAAGTCTATGTTATTTGATATGAGAATTGCTACTCCAGCTTTCTTTTGATTTCCATTTGCATGGAATATCTTTTTCCGTCCCTTCACTTTCAGTCTGTATGTGTCCAAAGGTCTGAAGTGGGTCTTTTGTAGACAGCATATATATGGGTCTTGTTTTTGTATCCATTCATCCTGTCTGTGTCTTTTGGTGGGAGCATTTAATCCATTTACATTTAAGGTAATTATCAATATGTATGTTCCTATTCCCATTTTCTAAATTGTTTTGAGTTTGTTATTGTAGGTCTTTTCCTTCTCTTGTGTTTCTTGCCTAGAGAAGTTCCTTTATATTTGTTGTAAGCTGGTTTGGTGGTGCTGAACTGTCTCAGCTTTTGCTTGTCTGTAAAGGTTTTAGTTTCTCCATCAAATCTGAATGAGATCCTTGCTCAGTAGAGTAATCTTGGTTGCAGGATTTTCTCCTTCATCACTTTAAATGTGTCCTGCCAATCCCTTCTGGCTTGTAGAGTTTCTGCTGAAAGATCAGCTGTTAACCTTATGGGGATTCCCTTGTATATTATTTGTTGTTTTTCCCTTGTTGCTTTTAAATGTTTTCTTTGTATTTAATTCTTGATAGTTTGATTAATATGTTTCTTGGCATGTTTCTCCTTGGATTTATCCTGTATGGGACTCTCTGTGCTTCCTAGACTTGATTAACTATTTCCTTTCCCATATTAAGGAAATTTTCAACTATAATCACTTCAAATATTTTCTCAGTCCCTTTATTTTTCTTTTCTCCTTCTGGGACCCCTATAATTCAAATTTTGGTGGGTTTAGTGTTGTCCCAGAAGTCTCTGAGACTGTACTCAGTTCTTTTCATTCTTTTGTCTTTATTCTTCTCTGTGGTAGTTATTTTCACTATTTTATCTTCCAGGTCACTTATCCATTCTTCTGCCTCAGTTATTCTGCTATTGTTCCCTTCTAGAGTATTTTTTTTTATTCTATTGCATTCATTATTAGATGTTTTAGGATATTAGGGTATATCTTAAAACAGCAATGATAGCAAATAAAAGTCCAGCAAAACAAAAGAAAGAGGAAAGGAAGGGAGGGAGGGGGAGGGAGGGAGGAAGAAAGAAGGCAAAGAATGAAGCAATATCTCATAATTATTCTATGCTATATACTTCTATGAATCATGTGAAAAAACTAACTCAAAACTAGATTCCCACTCTTGAAGCTGAATATCTCACAGTCTTCAGGAAAATGTTGGATAGCAAAGTTAGGAATGTGGGCATAGTGTTAGGTTTTCAAGGTAGACTCTATTCCATTCCCAATCTGTTTGAAAAATGAGATAAATGAGAGAAAACACCTTTTGAAATTTTGTCAAGATAACATAAAACGTACACAGAACAAGAACAGCCTTGGTATGTGAAGCACTTTGGTTATGACTGTTGTGTGATTTTCATTCCATTTCTTCCAGAGAAAAGCAAACACACAGAAAAATTAACATGAAGAACATGAACATTTGAGAGGATAATTTGGGGGGAAACCATGCCATACGTGGTATAAGTGCTTCAAATCTAATGTTGGAAATCGCCAGAATGGCTGTAAGAAACCCAGCCCAAGATGGAAATGTATGGGCTGCAAATAGGAAGCAAAAGTCAAAAGGAATTACTGAGGAGGGTGTTGAGCAGAAACTAATACAAACACAAATAAAAGCAAAGTCATAATTGCTTTGAGAATGGAAGAAATGAAGCATGTCTTTTAAGGGAAAAGAAAATCAGGAGATATAAATTCACAAAATTTGTTTTTGCAGCCCACAGTGTCCACTTAGTTCTGAGGCCAGTGGCCCCTCACAGACAAGTGGTACCTAAACCAAGGAGCCTTCCCAGGGCCCCCTTCACATCCTTGTTCCTCAGGCTGTAGATGAAGGGTTTCCGCCTGGGGGTGAGCACGGTGTACATCACTGAGGCGATGGAGCTTCTCTGGGGAGAATGGGTCACAGCAGAAGTGAGATAGATCCCCACGCCTGTCCCATAGAACAAGGAAACCACAGAGAGGTGAGACACACAGGTGGATAATGCTTTATATTTGCCCACTGCAGAGGAGATTTTCATTAAAGAGGAGACAATTCGAGAGTAAGAGAAGAGGATTCCAATGCGGGGAAACACACCCAGCAGGGCAGTGGCCACAAACAAGAAGATGTTATTGATGAGGATGTCAGAGCAGGCCACCTTGAGAATCTGAGCCAGTTCACAGAAGAAATGTGGAATTTCAGTGCCAGTACAGAAGTTCAGCCGCCTCAACAGTAGAATATGAATCAGGGGAACCCAGAAAATGACGAGCCAACACATCAGAACCAGGAGGACACAGAAGCGGGGGTTCATGATGACCATGTAGTGCAGGGGATGGCAGATGGCCACAAACCAGTCATAGGCCATCACAGTCAGGAGAAAACTATCCATTACAGTAAAAATAAAAAAAAAAAAAATACACCTGAGTGAGTCACCCTATGTAGGAGATGCCTTTGCTCTGTGTTTGGATGTTCACTAGCATCCTTGGGACAGTGGTGGAGATGAAACAGATGTCAACAAAGGACAGGTTGGCGAGGAAGAAGTACATGGGGGTGTGGAGGTGGGGGTCTGAGCTGATGGCCAGGATGATGAGCAGGTTCCCCAGCACAGTGACCAGGTAAATGGACAGGAACACTCCAAAGAGGAGGGGCTGCAGGTCAGGATCGTCTGAGAGGCCCAGGAGGAGGAACTGTGATACTCCTGTATGGTTTCCTGCTCCCATGTCGCTGGTGCGTCTGTGTTGCGCCTCATTAAGAAGTAGGACAGCAGGGATCCTTGTTCCCTCTTCTTGCCCCAAACATGGGCAAATGTCTGGGGAAGAGCTTTCATTACTGGATTCCAGATGTGTTTCTGTCTTTCCACCCAGCCTGGCCACTACTGTTCTGCCTCTTCCAGGAAGCCACGTCTCCATCACCAATACTTTTGGACCAGTGACTTGATTATTCCCTTCCTCCAAGGAAAGTTAGCCTGTTTGTATTGGTTCCCTTTGTCTCTTTGTCCCTGAGTCTCTCAGGGGTGACACAGAGGGCCCATGTCGAGTCTGCACTACATTGGGTTGTCTTACAGGAGAGCAATGCTGAGGTTGTGGAATTTATTTGTTTCTTTGAAGCAGGAACCAAGCCTGCTTGTTGTCTCAATGGGAGGGATGATGTCGTCTTTCCAAGCTCCTCACTGCGTTTCTCAATTCTGAGAAAAAAAGGGATCATAGCCTTGTATTCACATGTACAACATGATGAGCAGGGGCAAGAGCGATGCACAGAGGAGGGTCTTCAATAAGCTACTCCTGGTTGACACGTCAACTTGGTTTATGGAGAATTTTCACATGCAAATGACATCTGGTCAGCCACAATGTTACTGTTTCCATCCCAACAGATGTTTCTCCCCCAAGATTATCCTGCTGAATTGCTGAGCCTTTGGTTTTAAGTTGCATTTCCCATAAAAAAATAATAAATGTAAGAGTTTGTAGAAAGAAACAGGAGGCTTGGAGGACTCCTTTTCTTTCTGCTGTCCTCAAATCATCTCTTGTTCCAACCAAGAGATCAGAGTGGGTTTCAATGATTGATACCCTGCTGTGGTCAGGTTCTTGTAGTTCTCCAGCATCACACCTCTGTATAGCTTTCTCTGAATGGGGTCCAGTAAAGTCCATTCTTCCTGGGTGAAGTCCACAGCTACATCAACGAAGGTCACTGAGTCCCGAGAACAACTTCTCAAACACTCAGCCATTATCCTTTCTGCATCTATCTTTTCCTCAGGAAGGCGAAAGTGTCCTTAGAACACCTCTCGAAGAAAAATCACGAAGGCTGCTTTGGAGGCTTTTGAAGAGGGGAGCACAGGATGAAACCTAAACGACCCCGCGGAAGCGCCCTTAGGATATTTCGCCGGGGCGGCCTCTGGACCTGGCCGTTCCGGGAGGCCCCGAGGCCGCAGCGGAAGTGAGCGGCGTAGGCGTCTCTAAGCTGACCCCAGGGCGGCCCGGGACAAACTCGTTCTAATTCCACCTTCCATTTGCTTCCCTCTCCTACGCGCCGGCCTACCGGATGCCAGATTGGGCTGAACCTAGAGTATTTTTAATTTCATTTATTGTGTTGTTCATCGTTGCTTGTTTCATCTTTAGTTCTTCTAGGTCCTTGTTAAATGTTTCTTGCATTTTGTCTATTCTATTTCCAAGATTTTTGATCATCTTTACTATCATTATTCTGAATTCTTTTTCAGGTAGACTGCGTATTTCTTCTTCATTTGTTAGGTCTGGTGAGTTTTTATCTTGCTCCTTCATCTGCTCTGTGTTTTTCTGTCTTCTCAATATGCTTAACTTACTGTGTTTGGGGTCTCCTTTTTCCAGGCTGCAGGTTTGTAGTTCCTGTTGTTTTTGGTGTCTGTCTCCAGTGGCTTAAGTTTGTTCAGTGGGTTGTGCAGGCTTCCTGGTGGAGGGGACTAGTGCCTGTGTTCTGGTGGATGCGGCTGGATCTTGTCTTTCTGGTGGGCAGGTCCACATCTGGTGGTGTGTTTTGGGGTGTCTGTGGACTTATTATGATTTTAGGCAGCCTCTCTACTAGTGGGTGGGGTTGTGTTCCTGTTTGCTAACTGTTTGGCATAGGTTGTCCAGCACTGTAGCTTGCTAGTCATTGAGTGAAGCTGGGTCTTGGTGTTGAGTTGGAGATCTCTGGGAGACTTTCACCATTTGATATTACATAGAGCTGGGAGGTCTCTTGTGGACCAGTGACCTGAAGTTGGCTCTCCCGGCTCAGAGGCACAGCACGGACTCCTGTCTTTAGCACCAAGAGCCTTTCATCCACATGGCTCAGAATAAAAGGGAGAAAAAGTAGAAAGAAAGACAGAAAGAAAGAGGATAAAATAAAATAAATATAAAATAAAATAAACTTATTAAAATAAAAAATAATTATTAAGAAAAAAGTTTTTTTTAGAAAAGAAAAAAAAAGGAAAAACGGACAGACAGAACTGTAGGACAAATGGTGAAAGCAAAGCGATGCAGACAAAATCTTGCACAGAAGCATACACATACACACTCACAAAAAGAGGAAAAGGGGAAAAAATAATATATATTGCTCTCAAAGTCCATCTCCTCAATTTGAGATGATCTGTTGTCTATTCAGGTAATTCATAGATGCAGGTTGCATCAAGTTGATTGTGGCGATTTAATCCACTGCTACTGAGGCTGCTGGGAGAAATTTCCCTTTCTTTTCTTTGTTCGCAAAGCTCCGGGGGTTCAGCTTTGGATTTGGCCCTGCCTGTGCATGTAGGTCGCCTGAGGGCGTCTGTTCTTCGCTCAGACAGGATGGGGTTAAAGGAGCAGCTGATTCAGGGGCTCTCGCTCACTCAGGCCTGGGAGAGGGAGGGGTGCAGATGCGCTGCAAGCCTGCGGCAGCAGAAACTAACATGACATTGCACCAGCCTGAGGTGCACCGTGCGTTCTCCCGGGGAAGTTGTCCCTGGATCACGGGACCCTGGCAGTGGCAGGCTGCACAGGCTACCGGGAGGGGAGGTGTGGATAGTGACCTGCGCTGGCGCACAGGCTTCTTGGTGGCGGCAGCACCAGCCTTAGCGTCTCATGCACGTCTCTGGGTTCCGGGTTTTTAGCTGTGGCTCACGACCATCTCTGGAGCTCCTTTAAGCAGCGTTCTTAATCCCCTCTCCTCCTGTTCCAGGAAGCACAGAGGCAAGAAAAATTCTCTTGCTTCTTCGGCAGCTCCAGACTTTTTCCTGGACTCCCTCTCGGCTAGCCGTGGTGCACTAACCCCTTCAGGCTGTGTTCACGCCATCAACCCCAGTCCTCTCCCTGAGATCCAACCAAAGCCCAACCTCAGCTCCCAGTCCCACCCGCCCTGGCGGGTGAGCAGACAAGCCTCTCGAGCTGCTGAGTGCTGATCGGCACCGATCCTCTGTGTGGGAATCTCCCCGCTTTGTCCTCCGCACCCCTGTTGCTGTGCTCTCCTCCATGGCTGTAAAGCTTCCCCCCTCCACCACCTTCAGTCTTCTCCTGTGAAGGGGCTTCTAGTGTGTAGAAACCTTTCCTCCTTCACAGCTCCCTCCCACTGGTGCAGGCCCCGTCCCTATTCTTTTGTCTCTGTTTATTCTTTTTTCTTTTGCCCTACCCAGGTATGTGGGGAGTTTCTTTCCTTTTGGGAGGTCTGAGGTCTTCTGCCAGTGTTCAGTGGGTGTTTTATAGGAGAAGTTTCACGTGTAGATGTATTTCTGATGTATCTGTGGGGAGGAAGGTGATCTCCCCGTCTTACTCTTCCGCCATCTTCCTCAACTCCCTACCTGACTTTTGTTTAAAGAAATGTATTGACCAACAGTAACCCCAAGCATAAAAAAACATGGAAAATAATTCTCTACAGCCTGTTCAGCGGATTACCTCCTCTTTTGGAGGCTGATACACTTAAGGATGACAAGTCAAATTTGTGAGCCTGCTGGATGAAGAGGTTGATTCCATTAACGTACGGTCACCTCTCTCTGAAGTATCTCAGGTAGGTCGCCGACTGCCTTCGGCTCCAGGAGACCCTTCCCCGGTGAGCGTACCCAGAACCAGAAGCAAACTGAATCCTGCCTGCCTCGAGAAAGAACTGTTGAATCTCGAGCAGCGGAGACATACGTAGAGCTCATTGGAGCCAATACTTTTCTTTGAATGGGAAGAAACTGAGCAATAATTTTATCTTAATAATTTTACTTTGTAGTACCCAACTTTGTCAGTATTATGTAAAAGCTAATATTAATTTGAGTTTTACTACATGCCTGATGAAGAAACTGATGTTTATAGAAATTAAAATAATAAGAGACAGACTATTAGTAACTAATTCTCTAAAAATATGATTTCTTATCTGGCATACAAAGCCAGGATTCTAACATAGGTATTACTTCTTCCAGATTCAGTATATACTGTGCTGGCCAAAAAATTTGTTCAGGTTTTTCCATCAGATGTTATGATATATAAGACATTTCTCTCAGTGTACATCACCTTCCCTTCCTCCCACTCCTAGCTTACTTTGAAAGAACCACTCAATCTGTGTCTCTCTCTCTCTCTCTCTCTACACACACACACACGCACACACACACACACACACACACACACAACACAAGCACACATTTGGTTCTCATTATTCATAGTAGTTTGTTCTATAAAGTCGCTATAAACACTGAATTAGTGAATCCTGATACTGAGCCATTGATCCTAGAATTAGGTTCCTGCACACCTCTGGTCACAATATTTCATCAACTGACCAGTACATGTCTTTGTTTTATGTGTTTCTGATTAAGGACACCTTATTTAATATAATTCTTGACTCATTAACATTGAAGTCGTAGTCAGCAGCACCATAATTCATGACTGAATAAGCTTATCTAGCACACAGATTTTCCCTATAAGGCACATCACAGCCTTCTTGCACTTAGGAAGAATGTACAGCACTTCAGCACTATAATTGGGAGCCATTTTAAACAGTGAATTCACTAAAAAAAAACCCACAAAAATGTGAAAAACATAAGGGATATTTTTTACAGTATGAAAGCTTAAACAAGAAGGCAGAGTGTTGTTCAACCACAGCTGAGAACATACACATCAGATGACTCTGTACATGTCCACAAATAACCATGGAAGTATAATGCATGTTGACATTGAGGTTACAAATAAATTTTAGGGAGTATATGACTTCACAAATATAGAATCCACAAATAATGAAATTTTATTGTATATGGACAAGTGTACACACATACATCTATACATATAAGTTAAATCTTCATCAACATCCACTGTATTGTTTATGCTTAGGAGAAATATGGGTAATGCAGAAAGAGCAGCCTTATTTTCCCCAGTCATAGATAGGCAATAGCCCCATCCTCCTTGTGGGTGACTAACTTGGTGGAGATAGCAACTACCTAACTGATGTATTGGGTGTTAATTCTCCAATTTCTCCTCCATAGTGTACAGGTGGAGATAGAACATGAGAGAAGAAACATAAGGGAGAAAAAAAGGAGACTTACAAAATTAATTACAGATATAAACAAAACCCCTTAACTAAGGAATGAGCCTGCCATGAGTTTAAAGTGGAAACACTAAACTCTAATTTGTGGATTTTGACGTTGGATGATCAGGAACCTGAGTTATTATACTGTTCATTGACATAGAATTATTAAATAACAGAAGTTGAATGGGCTTTAGAAATATCTCAGGTCTTATTTTATATCATCTGCTGCTTCAGGGACTTGTAATCATTAAAACATGCTGAGCTGAAATTTGCTTTCCTTTCAATTCTGTCCTTTGGCTTTGGTTCTCTTCTTGGTTGCTATAAAGAGGAATCTAATCTCTCTCCTAAATGATAGGATGTCACACATTTAAGGAATTCCCACTCTTAACTGCTATTAAGCTTACTCTCAACTAAAACCTCCCTTTAATGTGTACTACTGTTATGTCGTTTCATATCCATCTTTTACATGATGTTTGGATTTTGGAACTCAAGATGAGTAGGACTTTATGCGCATACCAGTTTAAATCTTCTTAGATTGTCTACCCTGACAAAGTCTTTTTGGGTTGAATGTATCTGCCACCCTCTACCAGCTCCTTTCACCTGTGAATATGGTTCTTAATATTTTAAACAAAATATTAATTAAGAAGCTCTGTAACATGCTACTGGAAACATGAATACTGCTAGTCCATACAGTGCCTTTGTGCAAAATTAGAAAAATATGTGCCCTTTCTCATGACAAAAAAAAGGTTTTAATTAGATGATCTTTAAAAATAATAACAGTAATAATGAGACACAAAGATTTTTATATCAAAATTTTGAAATTAAATAATAGAAAATTCAAATTTTAATCACAGTAAATGAGTACTTTAAGTCATTTGGATTAAAATAATTTTTGTAAAATAATTACTGGACCTGTTAATTTTTAAGTTTCAATGAAATATAATTTATATATAAAAGTTCACCCATCATAACTACAATTTAGTGTTTTATTTAATAAATATATACAATTGTGCAATCATCATCACAATCCAATCTTAAGACATTTTCATCCCCAACAAGTTCCCTCTTGCATGTTTGTAGTCAATCCATGTCTCCACTCTCAGGATCAGGCAACCACTGGTTTTCTTTCTGTCTTTCTGAAATATATAAATGCAATCATACAATATGTAGTTTTTTTTGCAGGTGACTACTTTCATGTAAGATAGATATCCACAAATTTTTCTCTAAAGGGCCAAATAATAATTTTTGTAGGCCTTGTAAGCTATACGGTTTCTGTTGGAACTCTGCCACTGTAATGCCAAATTTCAGGGTGAGAGCATTCAGTCACCATTAAGTAGGATTTTAGCTGTAGGTTTTTGACAGACACCCTTGATAAGATTGAGGAAATATCCTTCTATTTCTAGAATCTGAACATTTTTTCAGATGAATGAGTGCTGAATTTTATCAGACATTTTGTATTTGACTATTAAGATTATCATTTGGATTTTACCTATTTTTCTATTAATATTGATTATAATACTAATTGATTTGTTTAAGGTCATACCAATCTTGCATTCCAAGCATGAGCTTGGTCATGCTATATAATCTTTTTTATATGAAACTGAATTTAATTACTAATCCTTTGCTAAGGATTCTGTAGTATGTGTTCATGAGGGATATTGGGCTATTGTTTTGTTTTGTTTTCCCTTGTGATGGTTTTGTCAATATCAGGATAAAACTGGCCTTAAGGATTGGATTGGAAAATGATTCCTTCTCCTTTTTTATAGTGTTTATGGAGGATTAATACTGCTTTAGTTTAGTTTTTAATACTTGACAGAAATTAACAGTGAAGCCATATGTTCCTCAGGTTTTCCTTATAGGAAGATTAAAAAAAACACAACTAGTTCAGTTTCTTTTCTTGCTTTAGGTCTATTCATTTTATTTTCTCTCCAGTCAGTTTTTGTTATTTGTGTATTTTCAAGGATTTGGATATATTATCTAAATTTGTTGGAATAAATTCATTCATAGTGTTTCTTTATAATCCTTTTCATTTTGGTGGGATTAGTAGTGATGTATGTCTTTCAAACTTGATTTTAATATTTGTCTTCTCCTTCTTTTCCTCATCTGATTAGCTAAAAAACCTGTTAATTTATTTTGTCTTCTAAAGAACCATCTCTTAGTTTCATGATTTTTAAAATTGTTTTTCTTTTTGCTGTTTCTTTCATTTCAGTTTTGATCTTTACTATTTTTTTTTTCCTTCTGGCTGCTTTTCTTCTGCTCGCTCCTCTTTTTCAGTTCCTTAAGAATCATAGGTTATTGATTTGAGACATTTCTTATTTTCTAATACAGACATTTAAATACCTAAATTGCTCTGTAAGGACTACATTAGCTGCAGCACATAAATTATGATATATTTTGTTTTTGTTTTAATTCAGTTCAAAATATTTTCTAAGTTCCCTTTATCTTTGACTGATTAATGGGCTATTTAGAAGTGTGTTACTTAATTTCAATGCAATCCCTACCAAACTACCAAAGGCATTCTTCACAGAATTAGAACAAAAAAAAATTCAATCTGTATGGAAACACAAAAGACCCCGAATAGCCAAAGCAATCTTGAGAAAGAAAAACAGAGCTGGAGGAATCAGGCTACTTGACTTCAAACTATACTACAAAGCTACAGTAATCAAGGCAGTATGGTACTGGCACAAAAACAGAAATATAGATCAATGGTACAGGATAGAAAGCCCAGAGATAAACCCATGCACATATGGTGACCTAATTTATGATGAAGGAGGCAAGAACATGAAATGGATAAAAGACAGCCTCTTCAATAAGTGGTACTGGGAAAATTGTACAGCTACATGTAAAAGAATGAAATTAGAACACTATCTAACACCATACACAAAAATAAACTCAAAATGGATTAAAGACCTAAAGGTAAGACCAGACACTATAAAACTCTTAGAGGAAAACATAGGAAGAACACTCTTTGACATAAATCACAGCAAGATCTTTTTTGACCCTCCTCCTAGAGTAATGAAAATAAAAAAATAAATAAATAAATGGGACCCAATGAAACTTAAAAGCTTTTGCACAACAAAGGAGACCATAAACAAGACCAAAAAACAACCCTCAGAATGGGAGGAAATATTTTCAAATGAAGCAATGGACAAAGGATTAATCTCTAAAATATACAAACAGCTCATGGAGTTCAATATCAAAAAAACAAATAACACAGTTAAAAAATGGGTGGAAGACCTACATAGACATTTCATCAAAGGAGACATACAGATGGCCAAGAGGCACATGAAAAGATGCTGAACTTCATTAATTATTAGAGAAATGCAAACCAAAACTACAATGAGGTATCAACTCACACCAGTCAGAATGGCCATCAACAAAAAATCTATAAACAGGGCTTCCCTGGTGGCGCAGTGGTTGGGAGTCCGCCTGCCGATGCAGGGGACATGGGTTCGTGCCCCGGTCCGGGAAGATCCCACATGCCGCAGCGGCTGGGCCCGTGCGCCATGGTCGCTGAGCCTGCGCGTCCGGAGCCTGTGCTCTGCAAAGGGAGAGGCCACAGCAGTGAGAGGCCCGCGTACCGCAAAAAAAAAAAAAAAAAAAATCTATAAACAATAAATGCTAGAGAGGGTGTGGAGAAAAAGGAACCCTTTTGCACTGTTGGTGGGAATGTAAATTGATACAACCACTATGGAGAACAGTATGGAGGTTCCTTAAAAAACTAAATATAGAGCTACCATATGACCCAGCAATCCCACTACTGGGCATATACCCAGAGAAAACCATAATTCAAAAGGACATATGTACTGCAGTGTTCATTGCAGCACTATTTACAATAACCAGGACATGGAAACAACCTAAATGTTCAATGATAGATGAATGGATAAAGAAGATGTGGTACATATATACAATGGAATATTGCTCTGCCATAAAAGGGAATGAAATTGGGTTATTTGTAGAGATGTGGATGGACCTAGAGTCTGTTACACAGAATGAAGTAAGCCAGAAAGAGAAAAACAAATATCGTATATTATCACATATATGTGGAATCTAGAAAAATCATAAAGATGAACCTATTTGTAGGGCAGGAATAGAGATGTAGATGTAGAGACCAGACATGTGGTCACGGTGGGGGAGGGGAGGGTGGGATGAACTAGGTGATTAGGTTTGACATAAATACATTACCATGTGTAAAATAGCTAGTGAGAACCTGCTGTATAGCACAGGGACCTCAGCTTGGTGTTCTGTGTCGACCTTGATGGGTGGGGTGGAGGCCCAAGAGGAAGGGGATATAGGTATACATATAGCTGATTCACTTCATTGTACAGCAGAAACTAACACAACGTTGTAAAGCAATTTTACTCCAATAAAAAAAATATTGTTGGAGATTTATCAAGTTCCTTTCTGTTATATATATATATATATATATATATATATATATATATATATATATATATATATAATTTAATTCCACTGTGGTCAGAAAACATACTTTGTGTGCTTTAAATACTTCTGAATTTATCAAAACTAGCTGAGAATGTTGTTCAGTCTTCTAAGTACTTGATGATTTTCTGCTTAGGTTTTCTGTCAATTATTAAGAGTAGAGCAATGATATCTCCAATTATTATCATTGAATAATTTGTTTCTCCTTTCAATTTTGTCAATTTTTGATTTATGCATTTTGGAGCTCTGTTGTTAGGTGCATACATATTTATAATTATTATGTCTTACTGATGAATAGACTCTTCTGTCATTAAGCAATGATCTTTGACTCTATTGATATTGCCTGTCTTAAAGTCTATCTTTCTGTGTTAAAAATATAGCCACTTCTGTTCACTTACCATTATTATTTGTTGATATAAATTTTTTAATCTTTTAAAAATTTTAACAATTTTTGTCATTGAATCTAAATTGTTGCTTGGACAAATAACATATAATTGAGCTTATTAAAAAATTTAGTTTGATAATCTCTGCCTTTGGATGGTTTGGTGCATTTATATTTATTATAATTTTTGCTATTGTTGGATTTACATCTACCATTTTGCTATTTGTTTCCCATGTGTCTCATGTACTTTTTCTTTGTTCTTCCTTATTGCCTTTTTTGTGTGCTAAATAGATATATTATAATGTCTCATTTAATATTTTTATTATATTTTTAGAGTTATTTTCTTAGTGGTTGTTCTGAGATTATAATATGCATTTTAATTTTGCACAAGCTACTTTAGGTTAATACTAAATTTTGGTAAAAATAGAGACTTTATTTCAAGCAAATTCCATTTCATCTCCCTACTTTGTGCTATTGTTTTCACATATATCACATTTATCTAAAATTCCAACAAAACCATGGTATTTTATGCATTCAACAACATTATGTCAATATTTTTCCTTTTTATTGTGTAGTCTGATTTACAGCAATGATAGTTTTGTGTTTTCTTCAAATCATATTTTAACTTTGAATGTTAAATTATTAGTGGTAAGCATTTAATTTTTAAAATATTTACTAAGCATATTTTATATGCTTAATTAGCAACCTTTATACCCATTTTTAATTTTTAGTTTTTGTTTTCCTTTCCATCTCCACAGTAAAAAATACAGAAATATTTGGTGTAGAATAAACTAATCAAGACATCATAATTTTCTTTACCTTTGTCCATTCATTCAAAATAGTCCATTCATTGTTATTACATTTCTTAAAATTCCCAATCTTATTGTCTTTCAGAAAGGTAAAACATTTTACTTGAATGTCTCATCATTTAATATAAAAATTATATGGCTAGGTAATTGGACCTGCAAAAATAATTTTCCCTTTTATTTGATCATGTCATAACAGTAATTTAACACCTCTTCAAGTGTAATATATTTTATAAATATTTCTTAGTTTAGACTAGACCCATCAATTTCTCTCTTTCTGAATTTCTAAGAATTTTATTACTTTATTAACCTGGTTATTAACATACTACATGTTATTAATTTTCCCTTTTATGCTCATTTTTCTAATTTTAATCATCATCCCCATCATCAGCACCATCATTATTATTAACAATTTTTCAACCTTTAAAAATTTTTTCACATGCATTACATTTTAAGACACTTTTCTTTGATATGGATATAAGTGATTTTCAAAATATTTAAGAATCTGTAAATCATGAACAGTGACCAAGCAGAATGGAGGCTGGCCATAAACAACTGAAAACCATACTAAGGGAACTGGTGGAATATCAGCCAGGGAGTCATTACTATTATAATTTTAATTTTGTAGATCTGTTTATTGAAAAAAATCTAGAGTCCTTTGTCTATGCCTGAGAGAAGATTGAAAATGAAAAGATAAATAAGAAAAACATAGTCCTCACTCCCATGGGTCTGTATACTTGTTGTGAAGACATAAATAATGGTTAATACTCTCATTTTTATCTTATTTCCAGACTTGGTATAATGACTTCTAAATAATAGACAATAAAAATATTTGTGATTGCTGGCAGTAATGATAATGATGGCATTCTTAGGAGTTAGGCAGATCCTGAAGAAGACAGTGTCCGTATCAATAAGTGTTTTGAAAATGTACCATCTGAACCTGACACTTTCTCTGCATTTATAAAAGTAGAAGAGAACAATAAAGATAAAGTCGCAAAAGTGAGACTTGTTTTCTCATTAAATGTCTCATCTCTGAGGAATTAGTAAAAAATAGAAATTTCATTAGAAAGAGCATGAAACCTTGTTTTCCCAAATGGATTCCACTTACCACCCACATTATTAGATAGGAATGCCTGCTGAGAAGTGGTATTACTTCCTCAGCTTCTATTCATATTTGTAAAGATAATTAAGCTGTGTCAAATATTTATGTAAGACCATTAGAATGTTCATTTTTGAAATATTGCCCTAAATAATCATTAAATATTGTTAGTAGGCATCTTCATTCTGATCCAAACTGAAGTGCTTTAAGTATTAATTAGATATTCAGTACCTAGTTAAATTAAATTAAAAATCCATTTCAAATTAAAATCTAGAGGTACTAAAAATATTGCAGAAGCACAAATATAATATTATTGTGGAAATGGGACAGCGAAGTGCTTTCTGGGGCAGGGACTTTAGCGTGGCAGATGCATTTTCTGGCAAATCTTTATCTTTTCATTCAATAAGCACCTTTTTTCATGAAAACTCTATTGTGCTAGGATCAGTGGTAGTCATTTCCAGTCACAGGTCTTGTGTTACATGTGCCCCGTTTCAGTGTTCAGGAGAGTGGTGCCTGCACATCTGGTATCAGTTCCAATTTATGAACGTTGTTGTGTCATCACAGTATGCCGTTAAACTTTAGGAAGATTTTTTGCTCTTTTTTCTATTTGAAGAATAAAGGCTCTATTCCAGGCCTGAGGGGGCAAGATTGTGGTATTTGGAGTCATAAGACCTTGTTTCAAGTGTTTGCTTTGCCATTTGATAGCTCTTGGACAAGACATTCGCTTGGAGTTCTTTTTTTTTTTTTTAACCAAGTGGGGAAAGCAGTCAAATCCACTTACTGCCAACTAAGAGGTGCTATGATGATGATATAACAAGTATTAAACCTAGGTAAATGTATTACATTACTTAAATGGCATTATTTATTATGTTATTAATTGCAATGATTACATGTTATTCAGTCACCTATCATCTCATTTAATTTTCATATTTCCCCGAAGTAGGCATTATCAATCATGGTCTAGAGATGGTGGAAACTGAAGCTCAGAGAGCTTAAGAGACTTGCTCAAGTGTAGCAGCAGAGCCAGGACTTAAAACCAGGGTTTTTAATCCTAAAATCTGTCCCCTGCTCTACAGATGTATACTCGCCAAGACATTTATTGTCAATCCTGGCTGATGGCAGGAAGCAGAGATTGTGTTTGTGAGATTTAAAGAAGACTTGCTTTAAGGAAAATTAATTTCCTTAAAGAACTTTAGTTTCCTAAGGTATGGAAAAACAACAATTAGAGAATGAGAATGTTTTTGTGCTCAGATGACTAACATGACATGGGCTTGGGCATTTAAGAGGCTATTTTCTAATATAAAAAATTATGTGCATATGTAAACATGGGTGCCATATTCTATTTTTTTGTGCATACTATGCTACCATAAGCCTGTGACAGATGAACTGATTTTACTGTTTTTCACTAGTTCATCTACACCCTCCTGAATGGGGAAAAAATATTTCTCAAAGTAGATTATAAGTTTTGTTTTCCCAGAATTGGGTATTGGGTGGTGAGGACAATATGAAAGCGTAGTTATATTAGTTTTCTATTGTTGCTGCAACAAATTGCCACAACCTTAGTGGCTTAAAACAATGCACCTTTATTATCTTATACTTCTGGAGTTCAGATGTCCTCAAACAGGCTCATTGGTCTGAAGACATGGTGTTATCCAGGCTGGCTCCTCTTGGAGAACATTGGTAGAACACTAGGGGAGAACATGTTGCCTTGTCTTTTCCACTTTCTAGAGATCACCTACATTCCTTGGCTCATGATCCCTTCCTTCATCTTCAATGCCATCAGCATAGCATCTTCAGTTCTCTCTCTTTCTTTCCCAGTTCTTCTCTTGTTATTTCACTTTCTCTACTTTTGACCCTCTTTCATCCTGCTTTTTTAAAAAAAATACTTATTTATTTTGGCTGCCCTGGGTCTTAGTTATGGCATGCGGTATCTTCGTTGTCATATGCAGGCAGTTGCGGAATACAGGATCTAGTTCCCTGACCAGGGATCAAACCTGGGTCCCCTGCATTAGGAGCATGGAGCCTTAACCACTGGACTTCCAGGGAAGGCCCTCTTTTGCATCCTTCTTATAAGTACCCATATGAGTACATCATTAGGCCCACCTGGAATATAATAGCTAACTCCCATCTCAAGACTCTTAATCACAGCTGCAAAGTCTCTTTTGCCATGTGAGGTAACATATTCACAGGTTCTGGTGATTAGGACATGGACATTTTTTTCTTCTTGGTGGAGGGGTGTATTATTCAGTCCAAAATAGTAGTTTTTATTTTTATTTTGAAATTGCTTTCAAAATCTTTTAGTTTGGGTATAGAATTTCCACTGTCCATCAGATAAGAATGTCAAGTGCTAAAATTGTTAATTACGTATTGTTTTGTACTAGTAAAAAGAGGACTCAAGGTTACATCTCTCTGAAGGAAAAAGGAAAGTCTCTTTTCTAATGGGTCGCAGATCTTAGAAAATCTTTTCTTGCTATTTTGGTGAAATATGGCATAGATGCTGATGGATTAAATATAGTCATTTAGATATGATGAGTTTGGGCTTATTACATTTATTATTTGTAAATACACTATAAAAATGGATTTTCCATTCTTTTTAAAATTGAAGTATAATTGATTTACAATATTATATTAGTTGCAGGTATACAGGATAGTGATTTAGTATTTTTACAGAATACACTACATAAAAGTTATTGCAAGATAATGACTATAATTTCCTGTTACAAAATATATCCTTGTTGCTCTTTATACATAATAGTTTTATCTATTTTATACTTAATAGTTTGTATATCTTAATCCCATATCCCTATCTTGCCCCTCCCCCTACTTTTCTCTCCACACTGGTAATCACTACTTTGTTTTTTATATCTGTGAGTCTGCTTCTGTTTTGCTATATACACTCATTTGCTTTACTTTTTAGATTCCACGTAAAAGTGATATCACACCATATTTGTTTTTCTCTGACTAATTTCCTAAGTATAATATTCTCTAGGTCCGTCTACATTGCTGCAAATGGCAGAATTTCATTCTTTTTTATGGCTGAGGAATATTCCATTATATGTGTGTACATATATATATATATATATATACACACATATACACACACACACACACACACACACATATATATATATATATGTATATGAAGTATCACATTGATTGATTTGTGAATATTGAACCATCCTTGTGTCCCTGGAATAAATACAACTTTATCACTGTGTGGTGTCATTCTTTTTATATATTGTTGGATTCAGCTTGCTAATATTTTGTCACAGATATTTGTATCTATATTCATCACAGATATTGGCATGTAATTTTCTTTTTTTTTCTAGTGTTTTTGTCTAGATTTGGTATGAAGGTACTTTATGACCACCTAGAGGGGTGGGATAGGGAGGATGGGAGGGAGATGCAAGAGGGAGGAGATATGGGGATATATGTATAAATATAGCTGATTCACTTTGGTATCAGGGTAATGGTGGCCTTTTAGAATGAACTGGGGAGTGTTCTATCCTCTTCAATTTTTTGTGATACTTTGAGAATGGTAGGTATTAACTCTTGTATATATGGTTGGTAGTATTCCCTTGTGAAGCCATCCAATCCTGCACTTTTGTTTCTTTTTTTTTGAAGGTTTTTTTAATTACTAATTCAATTTCATTACTAGTGTTTGGTCTCTTCAAATTATCTATTTCTTCTTGATTCAGTCTTGGAAGGCTGTATATTTCTAGACATTTGTCTATTTTTTCTAGGTTATCCAGTTTGTTGGCATTTAACTGTTCATAGTATCCTCTTATCAATTTTTGTATCTCTGTGGTATCAGTTGTTATTTCTCCTGTTTCATTTCTTACTTTGTTTATTTGGGTCCTCTCTCTCATCTTCTTGGTGAGCCTGGTTAAAAGTATTCAATTTTGGTTATCTTTACAAAAAAACAGCTCTTAGTTTTATTGATCTTTTTTATAATTTTTTTTAAATCTCTATTTTATGCATTTCCTCTCTGATTTTACTATTTCCTTCCTTGTGCTGACTTTGGGCTATGCTTTTTCTCCTTTTTCTAATTCCTTTAGATGGTATGTTCGGTTGTTTGAGATTTTTCTTGTTTCTTGAGGGAGGACTTAGTCACCATAAACTTCCCTCTTAGAACTACTTTTGCTGCATTCCATAGATTTTAGGGTGTTGTGTTTCCACTTTCATTTGTCTTGAGGTATTTTCTGATTTCCTCTTTAATTTCTTCATTGACCCACTGGTTTTTTTAGTAGCATGATTTTTATTCTCCACGTTTTGTTCTTTTCCAATTTTTCTTTCTGTGGTTTATTTCTAGTTTCATAGTGCTGCCGGAAAACATGCTTGATATAACTTCTATCCTCTTAAATTTGTTGACACTTGTTTTGTGGCATAGCACATGATCTATCCTGGAGAGCATTCCATGTGCATTTGAAAATAATGTGCATTCTGTTGTTTTTGGGTGGAATATCCTATAGATATCTATTAAGTCTAATGGTGTTATTTTGCCATTTCAGACCACTCTTGCCTTATTGATCTTCCTTCTGGATGATCTGTCTCTCGATGTCAGTGCGATGTTAAAGTCTTCTAATATTTGTGTATTATTGTCAATTTCTCCCTTTATGTTTGCTAGCATTTGCTTTATATATTTAGGTACTCCTGTGTTAGGTGACTATGTTAACAAGTGTAATCTTCCTCTTGTATAAATCCCTTAATTGTTATACAATATCTTCTTTGTTTTTTGTTATAACCTGTGTTTTAAAGTCTGTTTTATCTGATATAAACATAGCTACCCCACTTTCTAGTCATCTCTCTTTGCATGAAATATTTTATATCCCCTCACTTTCAAACTCTGTGTGTCTTTAGTGAGTCTTTTGTAGGTAGTATATTGAAGGGTCCTGTTCTTTTTATCCAATTAGTCACCCTATGTCTTTTGCTTGGAGCATTTAATCTATTGACAGTTAAAGTAATTAATGATAGTTATGTACTTATAGCCAATTTATTACTTGTTTTCTGGTTGTTTTTATGGTTCTTCTCTGTTACTTCTTTTTGTTTCTTCCCTTGGAGTTTGATGATTTTCTTTAATAGTATGCTTATGTTCCTTTCATTTGGTTTTTGTGTATCTATTGTAGGTTTTTGATTTGTGTTTACCATGGGATTCATGTATGTTGACCTACAACTATATCTACTTGTTTTAAACTCATTGTCATTAAAGTTTAAACACACTCTAAGTGATCTACATTTTTTACTCCCCTCTCTCACATTTTGTTTTTGATGTCATATTTTACTTCTTCATGTTTAAACCTTAAACTGTTTATTGCAATTATAGTTGCTTTTACAACTTTTGTCTTTCAGTCTTCGTACTTGCTTATAGACATGGTTGATTGATCCTCAATCCTTACTTTATATTTGCTTTTCATAATAAGATTTTCACTGTCCTATAAATTCTTACTTCTTTTCCATTTAGAGAAGACCCTTTAACATTTCTTTTTTTTTTTAATATTTCTTTTAGGGTAGGTTTCATACTGATAATAATCTTTTAGTTTTTGCTTGTCTGAGAATATCTTTATCTCTCCTTCTATTCTAAATAATAATCTATCTGGGTAGAGTATTTTAGGTTGCAGGTTTTTCCCTTTCAGCCCTTTGAATAGATGGTCATGCCTTTCTCTTGTGACCTGCAAAGTTTCTGCAGAGAAATCAGCTGGTAGCTTTATGAGGATTCCCTTGTATATGACTGTTTTCCTCTTACTGACTTCAGAATTCTCTAAATTTTGCCATTTTAATTATAATATATCTTGGTTTGGGTCTGTTTGGGTTTATCTTGTTTGGGGTCCTCTGTGTTTTCTGTACCTGGATATCTGTTTCCTTCTTCAGGTTTGGGAGTTTCAGTCATAATTTCCTCAAATAATTTTTGATCCCCTTCTCTCTCTCATCTCTTTCTGGAACTCCAATAATGGGAATGTTGGTACACAAAGTTATCACAGATATCTCTTAAATTGTTTTCATTAAAAAAAATTGTTTTTCTTTTTTTGTTGTTCTGATTGGGTGATTTCCATTATTCTATCTTCCAGATCACTTATGCATTCTTCTGTATCACTTTGTATGTTATTCATTCCTTCTAGTATTTTTCTTTTTAATTTCAGCTATTGAATTATTTATTTCTGATTGGGTATTTTTTATATTTTCTAGCTCCTTTTTAAAACTTTCACAGTGGACATCCATTCATTTTCCTATCTTGGTTAACATTTTTATTATTAATGCTTTGAATTTTTTTATCTGTTAAATTGTGTCTTTCTCTTTTACTATTATTTTTGGGGGGGGATTTTCTCTTGCTTTTTCAATTGAGAGCAATTCTTCTGCCTTTTCATTTTGCTTAACTTTCTCTGTCTCTATGAATTTACATGAAACAGTTACCTATTGCAACCTTCAAATAATGCTTTTACATGGGAACATCCCTATACATACTGTGTATGCCTAATGTGCTTGATGGTAGAGCTGGATTTGAAGTGGAAACAAGTCACACCTTACCTCAGGGTGTGCAGGCAGCTATCAACTTGGTAGGGGGTGAGGCTGGAGATAGAGGGAGCTAGTGCTAGCACCAGGTGTGAGGCGGGACTTCCCCTCTGCTTAGTGACCATCACTGCCCTTGGGAGGTGGGGTCTGATCTCAAGTTGCTGGAGCAGAAGCCCTGAGGGTCTGGCCTGAGCTGGTTCTGCTCCCTTTAAGTGTGTGCTTTCCCTTCTCCCAGCATCGGGATACTTGCCCCAGGAAGGAGGAGGTCTGAAGCACATGGACCTATGTGGGCTCTTGCTTCATGTTGGCTGCAGACTGAGGTCTGAGCTTTCTCTGATGCACTGCTTGTGCATTTGTTTCCACAGTTATGCCAACGATTGTTTCCATTGCTCCACTGAGACACAGCCTTGACTGCAACCGTCCTTTGTCACTCACATCTGATTATTGTCCTTAGCCTCTGTTGCCCCCATCCTATTGTGATGTCACACTGCAGAGCTGGTGGGGCCTGTGTGGACCCACAGTGAGAATCAGGATGTGAGGTGTGCTAAAGTGGCCAACTGCAGAGATCAGAGTTGCTTTTGATGCAGTACTTGAGTAAGCACCAACAATGGCTGCTGCCTCCACACCCAGACTATGACCCAGGACCAGGTCACCTCTACATCCTATAGTTAAGTATTTTCCTCGATAGTGGCTACCTCAGATTCAGTGCTGTCCTGTGCCATGGAGTGAGAAGGACTGGAGTGTTCATTCAGGTCAGGCTTAGGTGCATGGCAAGGTGGTCACCGGAAACCTGTCAGCCTCCAGGGTGGACCTCTTTCCACCCTGACTCTGGGGCAAGCCAGCACGGGCACACACCTCACAAATGGAGTCCAGGATTCCCATGGCCCTCCTGTTAGTCTCAGTGGTATTCAACCATCCAAAGGGGCTTGTCTTCCCTGTGTAGGACACCAGGACTGGGGTGCCCAATCTGTAGTTCTCACTCCTCAATCCCCATGGCAGGTGTTCACTTAAGCATCCTCTCATTTCCCCTGAGTCACCTCCCAGGGGCACAGGTCCTGTCCCAATCTTCCCTTGCTACCTGATTACATGTGATATTTCTTATAGTCTTGATTGTACAGGAGTCCTTCTGCCAGTTTCCAGTTAGTTTTCAGTGTGAGTTGTTCCACATATAGATGTATTTTTTATGTGTTTGTGGTGGAGGTGAGCTCCTTGCCCTCTTACTCCACCATCTTGATTGATCTCTGATTTTCCATTCTTTACCACACACTCCAACAGTCTTAGATGATATTGAATTAATCACACAATGAATAAACAGCAAAGGTGTTTTTTAAAAATCATTATCAAAATACATTAAAGTTTTCAAGGTTCCTTCACCATTGTCAAAGATTAAAGACAGATTCAGAATTTTTAATCTATTTGTGTTGTAATAAGAGAAATAGAAAATATAATTTAAAATAAAAGTGTTACTAATTGACAATTGTGTAATGTTTTATTTTATTTTTTTTTAGTTTTTCTTTGTCCTTTAACTTAGTCCACCCTCAGGTAGTATATCTTTTCAGTTCTGGGTAACACTTTCAAATAAGAAAAAACCATAAGCATAACCTGACTCACAAGATATGCTGAGATCATGTTTCCTATTGAAATTTCTATTTTACAGGGTGTTTTTTTAAATCTTTAACTTACAAAGTATGGTTTTCCACCTCATGCCTTTGTTTCTGGTAATAACAAAGCTAAGATGTCTCCCAACATAAGGATACTTGTTCCTTCCTTACCTCTGCACTCTGTCTAAAAAGAATGGCTGGGTCAGGCTATTCACATGGAATCCTACTGACTTAGACAGAAGATGCTCCTATATCAAGGAAAGACTTTCCCTTTCCTGGAATTTTTCTACCTCAAATCCTGGTATACACATTCTCCAGTTTGTCATTTCTCCTTAAGGCTTCAACCATGGTCTGTACATATGTACATGCAGTTACTTTTCACCCATAAATGTTAATCCAGTTTATCTGTATTACTCTTAGCATAAATTAATTATCATTAATTTCAAACAGAATTTTTAAAATATTTATTTTTTAAATTTATTTTCTTTAAAAAAACTAGTCTTTGGCTGTGTTGGGTCTTAGTTGCGGCATGTGGGATCTTTACTGAGGTGTGCAGTCTCCTCATGTCAGCACTCGGCCTTCTCTGTAGTTGTGGCATGTGGGTTTTCTCTCTCTAGTTGTGGTGCACAGGCTCCACAGTGCATGGGCTCTGTAGTTTGCGGCACACGGGCTCTCTCTTTGAGGCATGTGAGCTCAATAGTTGTGGTGTGCAGGCTTAGTTGCCCCACGGCATATGGGATCTTAGTTCCCTAACCAGGGATTGAACCTGCGTCTCCTGCATTTGAAGGTGGATTCTTTATCAGTGGACCACCAGGGAAGTCCCTCAAACAGACTTTTAATAGTGACATACAATTTGTTTATATTGTCCTAGTCAGCACTCTTCATGTTTTATTAAAATATATATATACCATTTTTTTCCAAACTATGACCGTTCATCAGCAGATAATTTGCTTAGAAAATAGAAGCAACCAGATGCAAACTGTACACAATGAGCTCACATACACCAGCTTCTTTTTGTCTCTTCATTTGTGAATTATGCCCCCTCATTTCTAGGCAATATTGTGTCATTGCTTATTTTGTCTTACTTCTGTAATTCATTATATTCCTATGATTTCCTTGTCTTTTATAATTTAGACTAGTCAAGTCTCAACCATGTTAAAAATCAAACAAAAAATAACAATATTGGAGATTAAGAACATGTGCTCATAAGTCAGGAAATCTAGATCTGAATCCAGACTTCACAACTGGGCAATTGATCTAACCTTGACAATTTTCTTAGCTCATCTGTGCCTCTGTTTCCTTTATCTGTAAAACTGGGTAATTATGCTATATTTTGTAAGAATCTTGAAAAGGATTAAATAAAATGATGTATACAAAGGGTCTGAGATGTGGTTAACACTCAGAAAGTTAGTAGTTTTAGATACTATCCTTATTACCCAGCCCATATTAAACACTCGGCAAATGTTTGCTGTGCTGTTGTCATCCTCCTCACCCAAATGCCCTCCTATAGTTAGAGTAATCTGTAAATAAAAGTCTATTCGTGTTTCTCTTCATTAGTTTATTATTGCCCTTGGGAAACAGTCTCTGCATGATTTGATGCCTTACTACCTCTCAGGCTCATCTCATGCCACACCATGCACTTGGATTCTATGCCCCAGCAATACTGGAGCTTACTGAATCTGTTTCTTATTTTAATATTTTTAAAGCATATAAACAGTGGAGTAAGGACTGATTCACTTCATGCAAACTGTTATTTGTATCTTTACTGTTATTAACATCACCAGGCTTTGCTACCTGTCACCTGTTTTCCTCAGTTGCAAGCCATTCCCTTCTCTTCTCTTCTCTTCTCTTCTCTTCTCTTCTCTTCTCTTCTCTCCCTTCTCTTCTCAGAATGCCTATTTAAAAAAATATATTTATTTATTTTCCTTATTTTTTTGGCTGCATCAGGTCTTTTTATTTAAAAATATTAATTAAGAGACTTTATTTTTTAGGGCAGGTCTAGGCTTATAAAAAATTGAACAGATAGTACAGAAAATTCCTATATACCCCTCACAGTTACCCTTACTATTAATATCTTGCATTAGTTTGGTACGCTTGTTACAATTTATGAATCAATATTGATACGTTGTTATTAACTAAAATCCACAGTTTACATCAGGGTTTACTCTCTGTGTTGTACCGTTCTATGGATTTTGACAAATGCATGAAGTCATGTATCTGTAGTTAACAGGTTTTTTTTTTTAAACATCTTTATTGACGTATAATTGCTTTACAATGGTGTGTTAGTTTCTGCTTTATAACAAAGTGAATCAGTTATACATATGCATATGCTCCCATAACTCTTCCCTCTTCTGTCTCCCTCCCTCCAACCCTCCCTATCCCACCCCTCTAGGTGGTCACAAACCACCGAGCTGATATCCCTGTGCTATGCAGCTGCTTCCCACTAGTTATCTATTTTATGTTTGGTAGTGTATATATGTCCATGCCATTCTCTAACTTTGTCACAGCTTACCCTTACCCCTCCCCATATCCTCAAGTCCATTCTCTAGTGGGTCTGTGTCTTTATTCCTGTCTTATCCCTAGGTTCTTCATGACCTTTTTTTTTTTCTTAGATTCCATATATATGTGTTAGCATACGGTATTTTTTTTTTCTCTTTCTGACTTACTTCATTCTGTATGACAGACTCTAGGTCTATCCACCTCACTACAAGTATCTCAATTTCACTTCTTTTTATGGCTGAGTAATATTCCATTGTATATATGTGCCACATCTTCTTTATCCCCCAGAATGGGAGAAAATATTTGCAAATGAAGCAACTGACAAAGGATTAATCTCCAAAATTTACAAGCAGCTCATGCAGCTCAATAACAAAAAAAAACAAACAACCCAATCCAAAAATGGGCAGAAGACCTAAATAGACATTTCTCCAAAGAAGATATACAAATTGTCAACAAACACATGAAAGAATGCTCAACATCATTAACCATTAGGGAAATGCAAATCAAAACTACAATGAGATATCATCTCACACCAGTCAGAATGGCCATCATCAAAAAATCTAGAAACAATAAATGCTGGCAAGGGTGTGGAGAAAAGGGAACACTCTTGCACTGCTGGTGGGAATGTGAATTGGTACAGCCACTATGGAGAACAGTATGGAGGTTCCTTAAAAAACTACAAATAGAACTACCATATGACCCATTAATCCCACTACTGGGCATATACTCTGAGAAAACCATAATTCAGAAAGAGTCATGTACCAAAATGTTCATTGCAGCTCTATTTACAATAGCCAGGACATGGAAGCAACCTAAGTGTCCATCATCGGATGAATGCATCAGGTCTTAGTTGCAGGCACACGCAATCTTTGGTGAGGCACATGGGATCTTTCCTTATGGCCTGTACTCTCTTCTTTGCAGCTCTCGGGCTTCTCTTTAGTTGTGGCGTGCGGGTTTTCTCTCTCTAGTTGTGGCATGTGGGCTCTGTAGTTAGAGCGTATGGGTGTAGTTTCCCTGTGGCATATGGGATCTTAGTTCCCCAACCAGGGATTGAACCCACATACCCTGCTTTGGAAGGCAGATTCTTTACCACTGGACCACCAGGGAAGTCCCATGCCCATTGTTAAAATTAGGTTGATTTCAACTTCTGATAGTCTCCCCCACTGAAAAAAATCCTTGTATATTCTTAAAAAAGAAGAGAGAAGTGATCATCTGTTAAGGAATTACGTCTCTTACAGATTTCTGACATTTAAAATTTTTTCCAGCTTTATTGAGATGTAATTGACAAATAACATAGTGTAAATTTAAGGTATATAATGTGATGATTTGATATACATATATACTGTGAAACGATTATTACAGTAAGATAAGTTAATGTATTCTTCACCTCACAAAGTTACTTGTTTTGCCCCTATGTCTGGTGTATCCCTCACTCCTTTGTTTGCTTGATTTACTGAATTACTACTTAATACTGGACTCAGGTATGAGCTCCTACCTGGAATCCTTCCTTGTCTCTCTCCCAATGGCTGTGACATATCCCTCTAAGTGCACCTATATCACTTTGTGTTTAACTAACAAAGCACACAGTCAGCCTCTGTATCCACAGGTTCTGCATTTGCAGATTCAACAAACCATGGGTCACAATATTTGGTAAAAAAATTCCAGAAAGTTCCAAAAAACAAAACTAGAATTTGCTACATTCAGGTGACTATTTACATAGTATTTACATTGCATTAAGCATTATAAGTAATCTAGAGATGATTTAAAGTATATGGGAGGATGTGTGTAAGTTATATGAATACTATACCATTTTATATAAGGCACTTGAGCATAATGTATTTGGTATCTGTGGGGGGTCTCAGAACCAATCCCCCAAGGAAACTGAAGGATGACTGTATATCATATCATTTTGTGTCTGGATGCTTTCCTTACTAGACTGTAAGCAGACTGAAAAAAAAAACAACAAAATTTGTTTTTCTTCATCTTTGCACCCCCTGCTTCCAGAACTTTGTCTGACACTTAGTATTTCCTATATTCATGCTTACAGAATGAAGTAAGTAATAATTCAGAATTATGATGAATGAATAAATGAGTCACTTGTGGGTAGGAAAGAACTCCAAGGAGGCTGAGTATAGAGTAAGGACTAAAGAGAACAGGAATTCTTCCATTTCTTAAGTGTCTATCCACCTTTTCTCTGAGTCACCCTGTGTCTGACAGTTTCACAGTGGCCAAAAGGCATATGAAGGTTACTTGTGATTTCTAACTTAAAAGTGGTAAAAAGTATATGTTTCCTATAGCAGCAAATACTTTCTTTCCAGTGTAATAATATCACTTTGTGGTTTGCTACCAGGGATTTTATGCTGCTATGTGAATTCTTCATTCTCTCTTTTTTTTTTTTTTTTTCTGGTTTAAAGTCTCATAAGGACACATATTTGTTGGGAAACATGAAATTGAGTTATAATTGCTTTCTCATGCTGCCAGATTCTCTTTAGGACCTTAAAACAGATCTATAATATTAACCTGAGGTGGAAAAAGGAAGCAATTATTCTGTTAGTCCAGGCTAAGAAACTGTAGCAGAAAACAAAGCCAGCTAAGCATTTTGAATTAACTCAAATTTCACTGAAGACCTCATAATAAGCAATGAGAGGGCACAATTTTATAAGTGTATTTGTGTAGCTTCTATCTATTCTAATTAAGGAAACCTAATCCTATGAGGACCTGTAAGATTGGGTTAAGTTGTGAAGCCAAAAATTCCTCTCTTTCTCTTTCTCTCTCATAAAGCATTTCCTAATGAATAAATATTCTCCTCCTCACCTTCATTTTTCTTTCTTCTTGTCTTTTAAATAATAAACCCCAAGGAAAACTCATTCAACTAATAAAATGTGAATATGGAATGTTAGAAGTTATTTCCGGTGATTATCTCCTCATCTACCTCATGCAAAGATTCCTGCTGGCGTCAATTACACAGTGAAACCTCTGTGATGTTTGACCAGTTGTGACTTCCATGGACTCTACTGGGAATAAAAAAAAAGTTTAAGTTAAACTTAAAAGTTTAAAAAAATGCTGGTAATAATGTTCTAGTGTATGAAGACCTTTTTGTGGTAACTCTCTTTTGGGTCTTACAGTTTGTTGAAGAAACACAGGGAAAGAAAATGACAATGAATCTCCAGGGATGAAAGGAGATTTCTTACAACTTGGGATAGATGAGATTTTAGCACATGTCACTTTGAGAGTGTCGTCGCTGAAGAATGAGCTCATCCTTTATTGATGGTGAACTCTGAGGCACCTTTAATGGCTGAAGAACTTCTCTCCTGTCTTCTTCCTACTTGTCCTAGATTCTTGCTGCTATATTCTTTTCACAAGGAAACATTTATCTGGAACTAAAGAAAGTCAGCAGTTGTAGTTAAGAGTGACATTTAAGCTTTACATCAATAATTATTTGAATATCATTGGGTTGAATCTAACATTGTGCAGAAATTTTTCATTTTATTTTATGAGTTATCTTTAATCCCACTGTTGATGGAAATGTGTTCATATCTTTATTTCTTGCTAAGAGAGGGGGTAGATTTTAGCATTAAGTAGAGTAATTAAATAATCTATACAATAATTTTTGTATGTATGATGGTAAAACATGGATAAAAATTTAATGTGTAATATATCCTGTTACTCTATTGCTTTAAAACATCTAAACTGATTTTTAATAAATTCATTAATAAAATATTTTACTGTATTAGGTTTTTAATTTCAAAAAACTAAAATAATTATGATTTATTATTTTAAAATAAGTAGTACAACATATTAGAAATAACATAAGCTTGAGTGCAAACACCTGGGTGTTAATCTGATTCTGCCACATGACCAGTAACAAGTGACTTTTCTTTTGGAGGCTCATATTTCTTAAGGTAAAATGGAAACAATACTGATCATGCCTCAGGCTGTTGCACAGGGCTGTGGTACAGACCAAATGCAATTGTGTGTGGCAAAAGTGTATTTACATTGAGTTATTATTATTATTCTTTCAAATAATAAAGATAAAATACTGGAGATATGTTTGTTTGAAGAATTGCAGTTGTATTTTCAGATACAAAATTAAGCAGTGTCTCCAACAAGATTAGCTCCTAAAATGTGGCCTGAGAGGCCACCTGACATCCTACAATTGTGAATCAATGGCTGGTTCAATTTATTATAATGTATCTTAGGGAGAAGTATTTTTTCCCTTATTTTTATACCAGACTCTGTGGAGATTACAATCCCATTTCTCAAAGATTTTATGATAAAAGCTGTTGCTGGGGAGTGATTTCTTTTCAGAAAATAGTAAGAAAATAGTGTAAGAAGATAAAATAATAATAGCACAGAAACTGGTTTTAAAACCAAACATCTTCATGGTTTAGTCTGTTTTTAAAATAAAACTGTAGTGTGATAAATACCAGTTTGGAAAATAAGAATAACTGAGAAATACCTCTAAGCCTTATTTAAAAAGCCAATTGTAGAATGTCAGAGAGGATCCAATTAACAGCCCTTAGCAAAATTTCTAACAGTCTTTAATTATCTATCCCTTTTTCAGTTTCCCACAACCCCCCTAGTTCATCTCTCCTAAACTCTCTCTGCAAATCTTTGTCTCTGACATAAAGCATGAAGTTTCTCATCTGGCTTTCTTTTGTCTCCAACTCTCACATTTTTATTATGAATATCCATTTGGCAACTGTGATTTTTTATTTTCTCCTTTACCACCATCTTCATCTCTTTTTCTTCTTTCCCTCTCTCTTTCTCTTTCTCTCCCTCTCTGTCTCCCTTAAGACTTTTCCTTGCTAAATCAAATTGCTACTGAATACACAGATGTTCCAATGCCCTCTTATGGATTTCTGAAGCTTTATACTTTAATGATGGAATTACCTCACATAATACGTCTAAACCAAAGTGGTTATATGATAGCCATCCCACTCCATTGCCATGAGTCACTGTGATTAACCTTTTGTCTGATAAATTTGGAATTGCCTTGAAACAAATATAAAGACAGATGAGGATACAATCAAATGTAATCAAGTTATAGTGTCTTCCTAAATGATTTTTTATTATATAATCAAATTATTTATATTTATTTATTTATTTTTATAATAATTATTATATTTTAAATGATATAAATCAAATTATTCTGAAAAATGAAGATGCTACACAGCCATATTTACTACCTAAGTGAGGCATCCTTTTCCAGGTCAGTGCAGAAAACTTTAAGAAAAACCATAGTGTATTTCATATTCCACACTGTTTGTTTTTAAACTTGCTTCATAAAAACATAAACACTATGTTTGAAATAAAAATATGTTATATTTGCATAGTAAACCAAACAAAGCATTTGGTTTAATTATATATATTATATATAAATGTAATAAATCACTAAAAATTATTTCTTTTATCTTTTAATTACCTACATGAGCCAGGCTTAAATTATTTTAACCTACCTAATATTGTTCAGTGTTCTGAGCGACTTACAATTTTACCTCTAAAAAACTATCTTTAATATCACTTTTAAAGACATGAAATAAAAACTCATAGTTATTAATATATACATATGTATGATAAATGTATTTGTTACAGATACATACATATATGTTTGTCAAACACACACATACCCTCATATATAGATAGATAGATAGATAGATAGATAGATAGATAGATAGATGGATAGATATGAGATAGTCTTTTCAAAAATGATGCTGGGACAATTTGATGTCTGTTTGCAAATATATGAACTTCATCCTGCACCTCATGTGTTATGTAGATATAAACTCATAATGGATAATAGACTAAGATTTAAAACATTGAACCATAAAACTTGTAGAAGAAAAGAGTAGAAAATGTGTATGTTCTTAGGTTAGAGAATGAGTTTTTAGATACAATGCTAAAAGCATGAACCATTAAAAAAAAGGTAATTTGGAGTTTATAGAAATCTAAAACTTTTGCTTTGTAAAAGTCACCATAAAGACAATGAAAAAGACATGTCACAGACACTTACAAATCATATTTTGACAAATAATTTTTACCCAGAATCTGTAAATAATATTCTCCATAATAAAACAACCCAATTTTATAAATGGACGAAGAGACATTTCACTAAAGAAGATATATGAATGGCAAGTAATTATATGAAAGTTTCTCAACATCATTAGTCATTAGGGAAATAGATATTAAAACCACACTAATATTTCACTACACATCTTTTAGAATGGCTAGTAAAAAACAAAAACAAACCCCCCAAATTTGACAATTCCAAGTGCTAGTAAGTATGTGAAACTAAAATTCTCACACTTTGCCGGTAGAAATGAAAATGGTACAGTCACTTTGGAAAAGAGCTTGACCATTTTTTATAAAGTTAAGCAGCCACATACTGTATGACCCAGAAATCCCACTTTTATGTATTTATCCAAGAGAAATGAAAACTTATGTTTGCACAAAACCTGTGTATAAAGGTTTATAGCAGTTCAATTCATAAGACAAAATAAACAGGAACATTTCAGAACAACTCAGGTGTCATTCAATTGGTTAATGGATAAACAAACTGTGGTATGTCTATGAATGAACTACAACTCAGAAAAAAAATCTAGAGAATTGTGTGATGACAGAAAGTGAGGGAATTCTTGAACAACATAAAAAAGAGATATGAGTATGTTGAAAGGGCATAAAAGCCACACCTAATAGCCAAAGAACAATATGTGCAATAAAATAAGTAGTAATATTGGATTGTAACCCAAAGAATAATGTAAATATCTTTGAGTTCAAACTGATATAAAAGTAACTGAATAAATTAATTAGTGCAGGGTGGATAGTCTTTACAGAAAAAAAAAATCTAATGAATAAATGCAGAAGGAATAAAGGAAATAGAAAATCTCCATTAGAACACCATGGAAACATCATGGCAGCAAACAAGATCCAAAAATGGATGCTAAAATTAGTGGACAAAAATTTAAGGACAAAGAGTATATTTGCATTATTTCAAAGTATTTTTCACAAAACAAATATTGATTGCAAGGGGAAACATAGTAATTTTACACTGGAAAAATATGCCAGACACTGCCTTAACCAAATGATCAAATTTAAAGTCAGCACAATTTAACATATCAACATCATGCATCTCCAGAAAACATGCACTAATAAAGGCACTTTGCATCTGTGTTGTTCTTTCCAGTAATGCATAACCTCAGTCTAATTATGAGGGAACATAAGACAAACCTAAATTAAGAAAACTTTTACAAAATAATTGATCAGTACTCTTCAGAAGTCCCAAGATTATGAAAGACAAGGAAAGACTGAGGAACTGTCACAGATCAGATGAGACTAAGGAAACATGATGACTGGTTGCAAGAGAACATTAATAAAAAGCTGGTGAAATCCAAATAAAGCCTGTACTTTAATTCATAGTAATGTACTAATGTTAATTATTAGTTTTGACAACTGTGCTGTGGTTATGTAAAGTGTTATCTTTAGGAAAGGCTGGTTCACCATGCAAACACTGTACTACTGTAATTGTTCTGTAAGTCTAAAATTATTTGTTTCAAAATTTAAAAGGAGTCAGAAAATATTCATAATCATTAAATTAGTATTTCCTTTTCTAAGATTGTCTTCAAAACAAATAACCTAAAGGATTATAATCTATTAGCAGAGATGCTGATAAATAATACAAATGTGCAATCAACTACATAGCAAGGCTATTTATGAAACTGCTTTAGAACTAAGAGAAAAATGAAATGAAAAATGTGAAAGAAACCATTTCACTTGATGGTGCCAAATAGAAGTATCCTCTTCCTTCTCCTAAATGTCAGCTGACATTTTGTATAACTCCTTGTTTCCTTCTACACTCTGACTGACACATAAACAATTAACTCAGCATAGAACACTGACCCCCAAACAACCAATCCATAACTGGTTTGCGAAAATTAGATTATATCTTGAGGCTCTGAGTTGAGTCATTGGGAACTAACTTACAGTAAGGGGTCACCAGAAAAGGCATCTAGTGTGAAGACTTATACAGAGTGGAGGTGGGTGCCTCCTGGAAATGGCATTTGAAGTAGGTTGCTTCTCCAAATCTAAAGGGACAGGAAAAGACAAATACAAAAGAGCCTTAGAGGAGCTTCAAGATGGCGGAAGACTAAGACTCGGAGATCACCTTCCTCCCCACAAATACATCAGAAATACATCTACATGTAGAACAACTCTTACAGTACACCCACTGAACTCTGGCAGAAGACCTCAGACCTCCCAAAAGGAGAGAAACTCCCCACGTACCTGGGTAGGGCAAAAGAAAAAAGAATAAACAGAGACAAAAGAATAGGGACGGGACCTGCACCAGTGGGAGGGAGCTGTGAAGGAGGAAAGGTTTCCACACACTAGGAAGCCCCTTCGCGGGCGGAGACTGTGGGTGGCAGAGCGGGGAAGGATCGGAGTCATGGAGGAGAGTTTGGCAACAGGGGTGCGGAGGGCAAAGCTGAGAGATTCCTGCACAGAGGATCAGTGCCGACCTGCACTCACAAGTCCGAGAAGCTTGTATGCTCATCCGCCGGGACGGGCCAGGGCTGGGAGCTGAGGCTCAGGCTTCAGAGGTCAGATCCCAGGGAGAGGACTGGAGTTGGCTGTGTGAACACAGTCTGAAGGGACTGGTGCACCGCGACTAGCCGGGAGGGAGTCCGGGAAAAAGTCTGGAGCTGCCAAAGAGGCAAGAGACTTTTTCTTGCCTCTTTGTTTCCTGGTGCACAAGGAGAGGGGATTAATAGCGCAGCTTAAAGGAGCTCCAGAGATGGGCGCGAGACGTGGCTATCAGCATGGACCCCAGAGAGGGCATGAGATGCTAAGGCTGCTGCTGCCACCACCAAGAAGGCTGTGTGCAAGCACAGGTCACTATCCACACCTCCGCTCCCGGGAGCCTGTGCAGCCCGCCACTGCCAGGGTCCTGTGATCCAGGGACAACTTCCCCGGGAGAACGCATGGCACATCTCAGGCTGGTGCAATGTCACGCTGGCCTCTGCCACTGCAGGCTCGCTCCGCATCCGTACCCCTCCCTTACCCTGACCTGAGTGAGCCAGAGCCCCCAAATCAGCTGCTTCCTTAACCCTGCCCTGTCTGAGCGAGGAACAGACACCCTCAGGCAACCTACATGCAGAGGCAGGTCCAAATTCAAAGCTGAAACCTGGGAGCTGTGCGAACAAAGAAGAGAAAGGAAAATCTCTCCCAGCAGCCTCAGGAGCAGTGGATTAAATCTCCACAATCAACTTGATGTACCTGCATCTGTGGATTACCTGAATAGACAACGAATCATCCCAAATTGAGGAGGTGGACTTGGGAACAAGGATACATATATGTTTCTCCCTTTTTCTCTTTTTGTGAGTGTGTATGTATATGCTTCTGTGTGTGATTTTGTCTGTATAGCTTTTCTTTTAACATTTGTCCTAGGGCTCTGTCCGTTTTTTTTATTACTTAAAATTTTTTTTCTTAATAATTATTTTTTATTTTAATAAATTTATTTTATTTTACCTTCTTCTTTCTTTCCTTCCTTTTTTCCTCCCTTTTATTCTGAGCCATGTGGAGGACAGGCTCTTGGTGCTGCAGCCAGGCATCAGGGCTGTGCCCCTGAGGTGGGAGAGCCAAGTTCAGGACACTGGTCCACAGGAGACCTACCAGCTCCACATAATATCAAATGGGGAAAATATTCCAGAGATCTCCATCTCAACGCCAAGACCCAATCCACTCAATGACCAGCAAGGTATAGTGCTGGACACCCTATGCCAAACAACTAGCAGGACAGGAACACAACCCCATCCATTAGCACAGAGTCTGCCTAAAATCATAATAAGTCCACAGACACCCCAAAACACACCACCAGATGTGGACTTGCCCCCCAGAAAGACAAGATCCAGCCTCATCCACCAGAACAAAGGTACTAGTCGCCTCAACCAGGAAGCCTACACAACCCACTGAACCAACCTTAGCCACTGGGGACAGACACCAAAAACTACAGGAACTATGAACCTGCAGCCTGTTAACAGGGGACCCCAAACATGTAAGTTAAGCAAAATGAAAAGACAGAGAAACGCATAGCAGATGAAGGAGCAAGGCAAAACCCCACCAGACCTTAAAAATGAAGAGGAAATAGGCAGTCTACCTGAAAAAGAATTCAGAGTAATGATAGTAAAGATGATCCAAAATCTTTGAAAAAGAGTGGAGAAAATACAAGAAATGTTTAACAGGACCCTAGAAGAACTAAACAGCATACAAACAGTGATGAGCAACACAATAAATGAAATTAAAAATTCTCTAGAAGTGATCAATAGCAGAATAACTGAGGCAGAAGCACGGATAAGTGACCTGGAAGATAAAATAGTGGAAATAACTACCACAGAGCAGAATAAAGGAAAAAGAATGAAAAGAATTGAGGACAGTCTCAGAGACCTCTTGAACAACATTATATGCACCAACATTCGAATTATAGGGGCTCCAGAAGAAGAAGAGACAAAGAAAGGGATTGAGAAAACATTTGAAGAGGTTCTAGTTGAAAACTTCCCTAAAATGGGAAAGGAAATAGTTAATCAAGTCCGGGAAACACAGAGAGTCCCATACAGGATAAAACCAAGGAGAAACACACAAAGAAACATATTAATCAAACTACCAAAAATTAAATACAAAGAAAACATATTAAAAGCAGCAAAGGAAAAACAACAAATAACATACAAGGGCATCCCCATAAGGTTAACAGCTGACCTTTCAGCAGAAACTCTGCAAGCCAGAAGGGACTGGCAGGACATATTTAAAGTGATGAGGGAGAAAAACGTACACCCAAGATTACTCTACCCAGCAAGGATGTCATTCACATTTGACAGAGAAATTAAGAACTTTACAGACAAGCAAAAGCTAAGAGAATTCAGCACCACCAAACCAGCTCTACAACAAATGCTAAAGGAACTTCTCTAGGCAGGAAACACAAGAGAATGGAAAGACCTACAATAATAAACTTAAAACAATTAAGAAAATGGTAAAAGGAATATACATATCGATAATTACCTTAAATGTAAATGGATTAAATGCTCCAACCAAAAGACATAGATTGGCTGAATGGATACAGAAACAAGACCCATATATGTGCTGTCTACAAGAGACTCACTTCAGACCTAGGGACACATACAGATTGAAAGTGATAGGATGGAAAAAGATATTCCGTGCAAATGGAAATCAAAAGAAAGTTGGAGTAGCAATTCTCATATCAAACAAAATAGACTTTAAAATAAAGACTATTAGAAGAGACAAAGAAGGACACTATATAATGATCAAGGGGTCAACCCAAGAAGAATATATAAACATTGTAAATACTTATGCACCCAACATAGGAGCACTTCAATATATAAGGCAAATACTAACAGCCATATAAGGGGAAATCGACAGTAACAAAATCACAGTAGGGGACTTAAACACCCCACTTTCACCAATGGACAGATCATCCAAAATGAAAATAAATAAGGATGAACAAGCTTTAAATGATACATTAAACAAGATGAACTTAATTGACATTTATAGGACATTCCATCCAAAAACAACAGAATACATATTCTTCTCAAATGCTCATGGAGCATTCTACAGTATAGATCATATTGTGGGTCACAAATCAAGCCTTGGTAAAATTAAGAAAAGTGAAATCATATCAGGTATCTTTTCTGACCGCAATGCTATGACACTAGATGTCAATTACAGAAAAAATCTGTAAGAAATACAAACACATGGAGGCTAAACAACACACTACTTAATAACCAAATGATCACTGAAGAAATCAAAGTGGAAATCAAAAAATGCCTAGAAAAAAATGACAATGAAAACACGACAACCCAAAACCTATGGGTTGTAGCAAAAACAGTTCTAAGAGGGAAGCTTATAGCTATACAATCCTACCTTACGAAACAAGAAACATCTCAAATAAACAACCTAACATTACACCTAAAGCAATTAGAGAAAGAAGAGCAAGAAAATCCCCAAAGTTATCAGAAGGAAAGAAATCATAAAGCTCAGATCAGAAATATATGAAAAATAAATGAAAGAAATGATAGCAAAGATCAATAAAACTAAAAGCTGGTTCTTTGAGAAGATAAACAAAATAGATAAACCATTAGCCAGACTCATCAAGAAAAAAAGGGGAGAAGACTCAAATCAATAGAATTAGAAATGAAAAAGGAGAAGTAACAACTGATACTGCAGAAATACAAAAGTTCACGAGAAATTACTAAAAGCAACTCTATGCCAATAAAATAGACAACTTGGAAGAAATGTACAAATTCTTAGAAATGCACAACCTTCTGAGACTGAACCAGGAAGAAATAGAAAATATGAACAGACCAATCACAAGCACTGAAATTGAAACTGTGATTAAAAATCTTCCAACGAACAAAAGCCTAGGACGAAATGGCTTCACAGACGAATTCTATCAAACATTTAGAGAAGAGCTAACATGTGTCTCTTTCAAATTCTTTCAAAATATAGCAGAGGGAGGAACACTCCCAAACTCATTCTACGAGGCCACCATCACCTTGATACCAAAACCAGACAGAGATGTCACAAAGAAAGAAAAATTCAGGCCAATATCACTGATGAACATAGATGCAAAAATCCTCAACAAAATACTAGCAAACAGAATCCAACAGCATATTAAAAGGATCACACACTATGATCAAGTGGGGTTTATCCCAGGAATGCAAGGATTCTTCAATATACGCAAATCAATCAACGTGATACACCATATTATAAAAATGAAGGAAAAAACCATAGATCATCTCAATAGATGCAGAGAAAGCTTTCAACAAAATTCAACACCCATTTATGATAAAAACCCTCCAGAAAGTAGGCATAGAGGGAACTTTCCTCAACATAATAAAGGCCATAAATGACAAACCCACAGCCAACATCATCCTCAATGGTGAAAAACTGAAAGCATTTCCACTAAGATCAGGAACAAGGTTGCCCACTCTCACCACTATTATTTAACATAGTTTTGGAAATTTTAGCAACAGCAATCAGAGAAGAAAAAGAAACAAAAGGAAACCAAATTGGAAAAGAAGAAGTAAAGCTGTCACTGTTTGCAGATGACATGATACTACACATAGAGAATCCTAAAGATGCTACCAGAAAACTACTATGCTAATTAATGAATTTGCTAAAGTAGCAGGATACAAAATTAATGCACAGTAATCTCTTGCATTCGTTTACACTAATGATGAAAAATCTGAAAGGGAATTTAAGAAAACACTCCCATTTACCATTGCAACAGAAAGAATAAAATATCTAGGAATAAACCTACCTAAGGAGACAAAAGACCTGTATGCAGAAAATTTTAAGACACTGATGAAAGAAATTAAAGATGAAACATACAGATGGAGAGATATACCATGTTTTTGGATTGGAAGAATCAACATTGTGAAAATGACTCTACTACACAAAGCAATCTACAGATTCAATGCAATCCCTATCAAACTACCACTGGCATTTTTCACAGAAGTAGAAGAAAAAATTTCACAATTTGTATGGAAACACAAAAGACCCCGAATAGTCAAAGCAATCTTGAGAAAGAAAAACAGAGCTGGAGGAATCAGGCTCCCTGACTTCAGACTATACTACAAAGCTACAGTAATCAAGACAGTATGGTACTGGCACAGAAACAGAAATATAGAGCAATGGCACAGGATAGAAAGCCCAGAAATAAACCCATGCACATATGGTCACCTTATCTATGATAAAGGAGACAAGAATATACAGTGGAGAAAAGACAGCCTCTTCAATAAGTGGTGCTGGGAAAACTGGGCAGGTACATGTAAGAGAATGAGATTAGAACACTCCCTAACACCATACACCAAAATAAACTGAAAATTGATTAAAGACCTAAATGTAAGGCCAGTCACCATAGAACTCTTAGAGGAAAACATAGGCAGAACACTCTATGACATAAAAAAACAGCAAGATCCTTTTTGACCCACCCCCTAGAGAAATGGAAATAAAAACAAAAATAAAGAAATGGGGACCTAATGAAACTTAAAAGCTTTTGCACAGCAAAGGAAACCATAAACAAGATGAAAAGACCCTCAGAATGGGAGAAAATATTTGCAAATGAAGCCACTGACAAAGGATTAATCTCCAAAATTCACAAGCAGCTCAATATTAAAAAAACAAACAACCCAATCCAAAAATGGGCAGAAGACCTAAATAGACATTTCTTCAAAGAAGATATACAGATTGCCAACAGACACGTGAAGGAATACTCAACATCATTAACCATTAGGGAAATGCAAATCAAAACTACAATGAGATATCATCTCACACCGGTCAGAATGGCCATTATAAAAATATCTACAAACAATAAATGTTGGAGAGGGTGTGGAGAAAAGTGAACCCTCTTGCACTGTTGGTGGGAATGTAAATTGATACAACCACTATGGCGAACAGTATGGACGTTCCTTAAAAAACTGAAAATAGGGCTTCCCTGGTGGTGCAGTTGTTGAGAATCTGCCTACTAATGCAGGGGACACGGGTTCGAGCCCTGGTCTGGGAAGATCCCACATGCCATGGAGCAGCTAGGCCCGTGAGCCACAACTACTGAGCCTGCGTGTCTGGAGCCTGTGCTCTGCAACAAGAGAAGCCACGACAGTGAGAGACCTGTGCACTGCGATGAAGAGTTGCCCCCGCTTGCCACAACTAGAGAAAGCCCTGGCACAGAAACAAAGACCCAACACAGCCAAAAATAAAAATAAATAAATTAAAAAGAAAGCTCAACATATAAGAAGAAAACAAAAAAACTGAAAATAGAACTACCATATGACACAGCAATCCCACTACTGGGCATATATCCTGAGAAAACTGTAATTCAAAAAGAGTCATGTTCTAAAATGTTCATTTCAGCTCTATTTACAATAGCCAGGACATGGAAGCAACCGAAGTGTCCATCAACAGATGAATGGATAAATGGAATGTGGCAAATATATACAATGGAATATTACTCAGTCATAAAAAGGAACAACACTGAGTTATTTTTAGTGAGGTGGATGGACCTAGAGACTGTCATACAGAGTGAAGTTAGTCAGAAAGAGAGAAACAAATACCGTATGCTAACACATATATATATGGAATCTAAAAAAAAACAAAATGGTCATGAAGAACCTAGGGGCAAGATGGGAATAAAGATGCAGGCCTACTAGAGCATGGACTTGAGGATACAGGGAGGGGTAAGGGTAAGATGGGACAAAGTGAGAGAGTTGCATGGACATATATACACTACCAAACTTAAAATAGATAGCTAGTGGGAAGTAGCCGCATAGCACAGGGAGATCAGCTCGGTGCTTTGTGACCACCTAGTGGGGTGGGATGGGGAGGGTGGGAAGGAGGGAGATGCAGGAGGTATGAGATATGAGGACATATATATATGTGTAGCTGATTCACTTTGTTATAAAGCAGAAACTAACACACCATTGTAAAGCAATTATACTCCAATAAAGATGTTAAAAAAACCAAAAGAGCCTTGAGGTCAGCTGGAGAATAAACATTCCTAGCATTGGACAGTGAGACTGTATAATCCTTGTGAAAGGATGAGAGTCCCTGTTGACTAGAAAGTCTGGCCTATTGGTTAGAATTGCCTGGTAGTTGGGAAGGGCAATTCAAAGAGCTGCCATTGCTTGATTAAAATATCTTGTAAATCTTCAAATTCCCTTTGCTTTGGTTTTATATTTGCTGAGCAACCTTCTGATCTTAATTTGCTTTCCCATGGGGGCTTCTCTTACAGGTGGTGAATGTTCTTTTTGGCTGACAGAAACATTACTCATGGTAAATTAACAAATTGTCATTCTGATTTATCGATTAATCTCTACTCAGCTTGGTCAGTGTGAATCATTAGCTTTGATCGCCTCTACATAAACTAATGGTTAAGGACTCTGAATTCCGTGAGATGAATAGCCAGATCCAATTCACCATCTTGGAGGCCTGCACTGACAACCAGATAGGAACACACCTGTTAGGCTGCTAATTAATTCTTCAGCAAATGTTTGATGGGTACTTCCTACATGTTAAGAACTATTCTCAATGCCAGATACTCTGCTGTAAACAAAGCAGAAATGCACCTTGGCTCAGAAAACTTATATTTTAGAAGAAAAGAGACAGACAATAATTTGTAAAAGTAAAGAAATATATATATATATATATATATATACAGAAATAAATAGATATGAAAAACATCATATGGTGATAGGTGCTCTCAAGAAAATTAAAATAGGGTGATATGGTAGAAAGTAACTGGGTGGCAATTTTCTGAAAGGCAGAATCATGAAGGAGTTAATAATGAACTTCGGATATGGGATCAAATTTATTTCCATTATTTACAAGTGTCTGACCATAGGCAGTTTTCTTAGACTCTGTGCCTTAGTCTCTTCATCTGAAAATGAGGTTGATAGCTATAGGATCTGCTTGCAATTTTTATTTATTTATTTATTTATTTATTTGATTTTTTTTTTTGCAATACGCGTGCCTCTCACTGTTGTGGCCTCTCCTGTTGCTGAGCACAGGCTCCATACGCGCAGGCTCAGCGGCCATGGCTCACAGGCCTAGCCGCTCCGCAGCATGTGGGATCTTCCCAGACCGGGGCACAAACCCGTGTCCCCTGCATCGGCAGGCAGACTCTCAACCACTGCGCCACCAGGGAATCCCGCAATTTTTAAATTAATGTTAAATGAGTTAAAAATTTAAAATAGAACTACCATATGATCCAGCAATTCCACTTTTGGGTATTTATCCAAAGAAAATGACGACACCAACTTGATAAGCTATCTGCACCCCCATGTTCATTGCAGCATTATTCACAATAGCCAAGATATGGAAACAGCCTAACTGTCCATTGAGACATAAATGGATAAAAAAGATGTAATACATATATATGTAAAGTATAACTATCTATCTATAAATATATATGTATATCTATATATCTAGAGATATATACATACATAGCTGTGAGATATCATATATATAAAAGATTTCATTTTATATATATTCCATTCCATATATGGAATATTATTAAGCCATAAAAAAGAATGAAATCTTGTCATTTGCAACACCATGGACAGATCTCCAGATCTTATGCCGAGTAAAATAAATCAGACAGGGAAAAGACAGATACCATGTGATCTCTCTTATATGTGGGGAATAAAAAACAACTCATAGATACAGTGAACAGATTGGTGGTTGCCAATCTGGGAGATGGGAGAAATGGGTGAAAAGGTTGTAAATTTATGAATAAAAATGTGTGTAAAGCACTTCGATGCTAGGCACTTGCAAGTGCTAGGCACTTGGTACGTGCTGTAAAAGTGTTGGTTGCCATTTTGTTCCTATTTTTATTTAAAGACATTTTGTTGAGATTTAAATGAGCAGAAAGGCCAACCACCTGAACAAAGTGGGACATTCCAGAGGAGAAAGCTGGTGCAAAGGCCCAAAGACAAAAGTGCCCTTGACCCAGTTAAGAATTGGATTAAAGGCTGGAGTGGCTGGAGGGCCATAGAGGATGGCGGAGTGGTCAAAGGGAAAGTCTCTGTCGTAGGCAGAGCTGGGTCAAGAAGGGCTCCTAAGCAGAGGAAGGGATTTGTTTGGTAAAAAAAATTGCACTTGTGTTGCTTGGAGACTAGGTAGAGAATTGCAGAGTGAGTGTAAGAGCAAAGAGACCAGTCAGGGGACTATGCTAATAGCCAGGTGGGAGGATGTATTATATTCACTTCAAAACCAACACGTGTAAGGAAATTTACCGTGAAGCACCTCTGCATGTAAGTTATTTAGCAATGAAGAGGGAAAAACAGAAACAGACAAAATCTCTGCCCTCCTGGAGCATTCATTACATTATAAATCTTAACTTCGGGCAAGAAAACTTTCTTTTCGGTATCTCTCCTCTTTTCCTGAGGCCCATCCAAAACTAAACAAGTAATATTTTAGGTTAACCCAGGCTTGTAATTTATATCTCTCTCAGAGATGCTTATAACATATTGATGCCATTCTTCCCATTTGAAAGGATTTTTAATCATCTCTTCAATCTGTAGAATGATTGCATAGGGATCAGTTCTGGATTTTGTCACATCAATCACTCTGGTGATCTATAAAAATGTGTGCATTTATGTCTGGATCAAGAGTTGGCTGTGTGTATACAATATGCCATTACTAATATAAGGTAGAAATGTATAGGCTCTCTACTCCATGGCTCATCTGTTCTTGTGCACTATAGCTACAATTTGCATAGCTTACTTGAGTTGGAAAGACTTCTAACAAAATAAAATCTAGTTGGCATAGGTATCTTTAGGTATGTTTAACAGGGAGTCAAGGTGATCTTGCTTTTTCTTTAAATGATCATACCTGGAACCTAGACTCATTCTACTAATGATTTCTAATGTTGTTCTGACATCTAAAACCAGAATTTTTAAACGCTTGGCCTGTCTGCCTGATTATTTCCATCCCACCAAACTGTGCATTCAACTCTGGTGGTTTTCTTTGCACTTACACCAGAAAAAAAACTCTGTATATATATCTATATATAGATATATTTCTGGGGACTTTTTTTCCTGTTAGATGTAATTTTTCAAGAGTCTGAACATTTCCTAAATATTTGAAAAATATATTTAATATATAAGAAGAGAGTCATAAACACATTACTTTCCTCTCTGGGGAGAGATGGTATAAGCTAGAAAATGCTGAGATTGCCTTGTCTCCCTGAATTCTCTTCTTCACACAGATCTTACAGGTTCTACATCTTCTAAATTTAAAAACATATATTGTATGACATCACTTATATGTGGGATCTAAAAAAAATGACACAAATGAACTTATTTACAAAGCAGAAATAGACTCACAGACAGAGGGCAGGCTTGTGGTTACCAAGGAAGAAAAGCGGGGAGTGAATTGGGATTTGGGGATTGACATTTACACACTACTATATATGGAGTGGATGGGCAGCAGGATCCTACTGTATAGCACAGGGAACTGTGTTCAATATCTTGTAATGATGTACGGTGGAAAAGAATCTGAAAAAATGTGTGTGTGTATATATATATAAGTGTATATATATATATATATATATATATACACTTTTCTGTACACCTGAAACTAACACAAAATTGTAAATCAAGTATACTTCAATAAAAAATAAATAGAAAAGAAAAACACAAGTAGAGATGATTTGGTTTGTCTCTCTTTTGAGGTTTTCTTTAAAAAGTAATTAGTGCCGTAAATAGCTAGTTCTTACTAGCCTAATACATGACATTATTCTGACAAAGAGACAAGCATTATAAAGAAGCCTTGATTGGAGCATGGATCTAAGTAAGTAGCATTCAAAGAAAAAGAAAATGGCAAAATAAAGCAAGGGCAAGAGAAAGAAACACTCATCCTCCTTTGTCATGAAAATGATTATTTCCCCAAATCACAGCCATCGTGTACCCACCCAACCTGTGCAGTCCACAGCCTTGAGCTGAGCAATGTATATGAATTTCTTTGTTATTGAACAGGATTCCAGCATAGTCAGATAAAGTTTGGATCATTACCATGTTATCTGTCATGACCACTGCTCTCACAAAGATGTAGTTGACTCTCCAGAAAAAACAAAACCGAAACTAAAACTTTGGTGTATATTTTCACTATTCTGGGCAGCTGAGAAAACAAACAAATAAGGAGAAAAGTGGATAGCATGTGAGCAGAAAGGCCATTTGATCCTATACATATTTAAGTAAGAATTGCCCACTGTGATTTGCCAGCACCTGCAGTAAATGCTGCTGAGTACACTGAGGGAAACTCTGAAATGTTTTATCAAAACATGCAAAATTCTGGACAAATCTTTTGCCTTTAAGTCAAATCAACCCCGCAATCCATAAGCTTTAAGCTTCTGTAAATTGTTTACTGCTGTCAGAGCTAATGGATCAGAGGATGCAAATATAGTTTGCTGTTTTAAGGCATGCAGGCCTGTGCACACGCACGTGCAGGCACACACTCACACACACACCATATGGCACTGCCTATTGACCTTTGAAACATCAAGCTACTAAAATGTTATATGCTTATTTTAGGTATAAGACTCATTTGCTGTACTTCTAATAAGAATTCTTAACATACTCAAAAATCTGTTTTAACTTTTGGTTTGATTCTGAGCCCAGTCTTATATGTTTGTACAACCTGAGTATCCTAAAATAGCCCCAAAACTTTCTCCCTAGAAGGTATTCTACTTACATCCAGAGAGGCAGTAAAATATGGCTCCAATTCTGTTCTTTCTTCCATCCTTCTGTAGAACATGCACTAATCTAGCTGGATTGCAACTTTGGATTCATATCAAATTTTGAGATGAACCAGGTGTCATCTGTTGGCTCTCCAAGACTTAGGCAAAGGAGGTTTATTGAACCCTAGAAACGTTAGGCAGCAACTTTATTGGACTACTGTAGTTGGGCCAAGGGAAGACAATATTTTGATAATTAGGTCAACATGACAAATATGGCAGCTGTGGTATGTCTTCATAAAATCCTTAGCCTGACTTTATACAAATTCTTTCCATGTCATAAAAAAGCATCCACTTATTATTACTGCCTTCTAAACAATCTTGTAAAATTAGGAAAATGATCCCTATTATTCTGGCTTACATGAATAATCTTGAATTCTGTGTCCTGAAGAGTATCTTTTTGGATAACAAATCCCTATGGCTGGGAAGACTCAAGAGCTTGGATTACTCTCTCTACATAAAGCAATACTGGGTGGAAACAGAGGCACGGAGCAATTAGTTTCTGTAGATGATGTAGTTAATGAGCACCCTGGATTAGTCTGGCTTGAGCCCTCCTTGCTGTTGCGCCTAAGAATTTGCAGGTGAAATTCAAAGAAAATGGGGGTCCAGGCAATTTCAGCTGCTTTGAAGACACTCCAAAAGAGCCCACCTTTGAAGACTTAGGAATTCAGAACATAAAGGAAATTTACTCATATCCTATACCACCACTGCCTGCTTCATCTTTTTTACTGTTGGGAAAGCTAATGTCCAGTGCTCTTTGCTGTCTAATTCAGTTTATGTCTAGTCTGCCTCTATTTTTCCTCCTGTTCTTCCTGCCTTCTCTCTGACCACTCTTCCACTTGAAAGGATATGTATAGGGTGGCAGAAAACTCCATTTTAGAATTAAAATTAGAGTCATGACACTTGTCCAACATAAATCTCAATGTCAAAAGGAAAACAGAGGCTCATGACATTCATTCATGAATGATTCAAGGACTTGAATGATTCAAGGACTTGAAACCTACCTAAGGAGGCAAAAGACCTGTGCTCAGAAAACTATAGAACACTGATTAAAAAATCAAAGATAACATAAACAAATGGAGAGATATACCATGCTCCGGGATTGGAAGAATCAATATTGTGAAAATGACTATACTACCCAAAGCAATCTACAGGTTCAATGCAATCCCTATCAAGTTCCCAGTGGCATTTTTCACAGAACTAAAACAAAAAATTTTACAATTTGTATGGAAACACAAAAGACCCCGAATAGCCAAAGCAATCCTGAGAAAGAAAAACAGAGCTGGAGGAATCAGACTCCCTAACTTCAGACTATACTACAAAGCTACAGTAATCAAGACAGTATGGTACTGGCAGAAAAACAGAAATATAGATCAATCTAACAGGTTAGAAAGCTCAGAGATAAACCTATACACATATGTTCACCTTATCTTTGACAAAGGAGGGAAGAATATACAATAGAGAAAAGACAGCCCCTTCAACAAGTGGTGCTGGGAAAACTGGACAGCTACAGGTAAAAGAATGAAATTAGAACACACCCTAACACCATACACAAAAATAAACTCAGAATGGATTAAAGACCTAAACGTAAGGCCAGACACTATAAAATTCTTAGAGGAAAACATAGGTAGAACACTCTATGATATAAATCACAGCAAGATCTTTTTTGACCATGCCCCTTCCTAGAGTAAGGGAAATAAAAACAAAAATATATGGGACCAAATAAAAATTAAAAGCTTTGACACAGCAAAGAAAACCATAAACAAGATGAAAAGACAACCTTCAGCATGGGAGAAAATGTTTGCAAAGAAACAACTGACAAAGGATCAATCTCCAAAATATACAAGCAGCTCATGCAGCTCAATATCACAAAAAACAAAAACCCAATCCAAAAATGGGCAGAAGACCTAAATAGACATTTCTCCAAAGAAGACATACAGATGGCCAAAAAATGCATGAAAAGAAGCTCAACATCACTAATCATTAGAGAAATGCAAATGAAAATCACAATGAGGTATCACCTCACACTGGTCAGAATGGCCATCATCAAAAAATCTACAAACAATAAATGCTAGAGAGGGTGTGGAGAAAGGGGAACCTTCCTACACTGTTGGAGGGAATGTAAATTGATCCAGTCACTATGGAGAACAGTATGGAGGTTTCTTAAAAAACTAAAAACAGAACTACCGTATGACCCAGCAATACCACTACTCGGCATATACCCTGAGAAAAGCATAATTCAAAAAGAGACATGTACCACAATGCCCATTGCAACACTATTTACAATAACCAAGACATGGAAGCTATCTAAATGTCCATCAACAGATGGCTGGATAAAGAAGATATGGCACATATATACAATGGAATCTTAGCCATAAAAGGAAGGAAATTAAGTTATTTGTAATGAGGTGGAAGAACCTAGAATCTGTCATACAGAGTGAAGTAAGTCAGAAAGAGTTAAACAAATACTGTATGCTAAAGCATATATATGGAATTTTAAAAAGCAGCACTGATGAACCTAGGGACAGGGCAGGAATAAAGACACAGAAGTAGAAAATGGACTTGAGGGCATGAGGGGAAGGGGAAGCTGGGATGAAGTAAGAGAGTAGTATTGATGTATATACACTACCAAATGTAAAATGGATGGCTATTGGGAAACAGCTGCATAGCATAGGGAGATCAGCTCGGTGCTTTGTGATGATCTAGAGGGATGGGATAAGGAGGGTGGGAGGGAAGCTCAAGAGGGAGGAGACATGGGGATATATGTATACATATAGCTGATTCACTTTGTTGTACAGCAGAAACTAACACAATCTTGTAAAGCATTTATATTCCAATAAAGATGTGGGAAAAATAAATGGGTGAATTGATAACATAATCAGATAACTTCCAGGAGGTAGAGCTCATTGGGGTCCACTTTACAGGCTACCAACCACATCCTCTACTAGAATATAAGGTTCATATTATTTTTACTGCTATATACCAGAGCGTAGAACAATGCCTGGCTACAGAGTAATCACCTGTTAATCATATGAATTAAGTTACTACTCTCCCACTGCTTTCTTGCCTAGGCCTTCTGTTCCCACTAAAATGAGAAGATACTTTCTGTGGTGCCTTAGATTTAGAATTTTGTACATGCCTATACCCCCACTGAGAGTTTTCTCCTTCCAACCCTAACATGTTATGAGTCAGTCCAGCACTTCAGAGCTCAGGTCAGATCATGCCACCACTACCCCCACTACCTTCCCCCCAAATCCCTATGACTCTTTCTAGCTTTTCTGAGCTCATGTGGTGCCTGTACCACATAGCTTTGTGGTTACTTATGTATAAGTCTTATTCTTTCAGACTCTGAGCTTCTTGATATCAAATATCAAATACCATGTGTTCACCCAATATAAGCCCAGCCAAGGTTGGTGCAACATCTGTCTATATGGCTGTCATAGAAACCTGTCAGAGTCCTTTGCCACACATATTAGTGTCAAATATGTTATTGGTTTCACTCTTTTGTTATTTCCTGTTTCCACTAAATGTTTTGTATGTATTTGCTGAGTAACTAAATTCCATATTTGCTGAGTAACATAAATTCCTATGTATTTATTCTATTAGTTGCAAAAATGGGATTGTTTCCTTAATTTCTCTTTCAGATCTTTCATTGTTAGTGTATAGGAAGGCAAGCAATTTTGGTGCATTAATATTGTACCCTGCAACTTTACCAAATTCACTGATTAGTTCTAGTAGTTTTCTGGTGGCATCTTTAGGATTTTCTATGTATAGTGTCATGTCATCTGCAAACAGTGACAGTTTTACTTATTTTGCAATTTGTATTCCTTTTATATCTTTTTCTTCTCTGATTGCTGTGGCTAGGACTTCCAATACTATGTTGAATAATAGTGGGAAGAGTGGATATCCTTGTATTGCTCCTGATCTTAGATGAAATGCTTTCAGTTTTTCACCATTGGGAATGATGTTTGCTGTGGGTTTGTTGTATATGGCTTTTATTATGTTGAGGTAGGTTCCCTCTATGCCCAATTTCTGGAGAGTTTTTATCATAAATCAGTGTTGAATTTTGTCAAAAGCTTTTTCTGCATCTATTGAGATGATCATATTGTTTTTATTCTTTAATGTAATATGGTGTTTCCCGTTGATTGTTTTGCATATATTGAAGAATACTTGCATCCCTGGGATAAATCCCACTTGATCATGGTGTATGATCCTTTTAATGTGTTGTTGTATTTTGTTTGCTGGTATTTTGTTGCAGATGTTTGCATCTATTTTCATCAGTGATATTAGTCTATAATTTTCTTTTTTTGTTATATCTTTGGCTGGTTTTGGTATCAGGGTGATGGTGGCCGCATAGAAGGAGTTTGGGAGTGTTCTTCCCTCTGCTATATTTTGGAAGAGTTTGAGAAGGATAGGTGTTAACTATTCTCTAAATGGTTGATAGTATTCACCTATGAAGCCATCTGGTTCTGGACTTCTGTTTGTTGGAAGATTTTTAATTACAGTTTTAATTTCATTACCTGTAATTAGTCTATTTATATTTTCTAATTCTTCCTGGTCCAATCATGGAAGGTTGTACTTTTCCAAGAATTTGTCCATTTCTTCAAGGTTGTCTGTCTTAATTGTATATTGTTGCTTGTAGTGTAGTAGTCTCTTATGATCTTTTGTATTTCTGTGGTGTCAGTTGTAATCTCTTTTTTTTCATTTCTAATTTTATTGATTTGAGTCCTCTCCCTTTTTTTCTTGATGAATCTGGCTAAAGGTTTATCAATTTTGTTTATCTTCTCAAAGAACCAGGTTTTAGTTTTATTGATCTTTGTTATTGTTTTCTTTGTTTCTATTTCATTTCTTTCTTTTTTTAAAATTTTATTTTATTTTATTATTTTTTTAACATCTTTATTGGGGTATAATTGCTTTACAATGGTGTGTTAATTTCTGCTTTATAACAAAATGAATCAGTTATACATACACATATGTTCCCATATCTCTTCCCTCTTGCATCTCCCTCCCTCCCACCCTCCCTATCCCACCCCTCCAGGCAGTCACAAAGCACCGAGCTGATCTCCCTGTGCTGTGCGACTGCTTCCCACTAGCTATCTACCTTATGTTTAGTAGTGTATATATGTCCATGCGTCTCTCTCGCTTTGTCACAGCTCACTCTTCCCCCTCCCCATATCCTCAAGTCCGTTCTCCAGTAGGTCTGTGTCTTTATTCCTGTCTTACCCCTAGGTTCTTCATGACATTTTTTTTTCTTAAATTCCGTATATATGTGCTAGCATACACTATTTGTCTTTCTATTTCTGACTTATTTCACTCTGTATGACAAACTCGAGGTCTATCCACCTCATTACAAATAGCTCAATTTCGTTTCTTTTTATGGCTGAGTAATATTCCATTGTATATATGTGCCACATCTTCTTTATCCATTCATCCGTTGATGGGCACTTAGGTTTTCTCCATCTCTGGGCTATCATAAATAGAGCTGCAAGGAACATTTTGGTACATGACTCTTTTTGAATTATTGTTTTCTCAGGGTATATACCCTGTAGTGGGATTGCTGGGTCATATGGTAGTTCTATTTGTAGTTTTTTAAGGAATCTCCATACTGTTCTCCATAGTAGCTGTACCAGTTCACATTCCCACCAACAGTGCAAGAGTGTTCCCTTTTCTCCACACCCTCTCCAGCATTTATTGTTTCTAGATTTTTGATGATGGTCATTCTGACTGGTGTGAGATGATATCTCATTGTAGTTTTGATTTGCATTTCTCTAATGATTAATGATGTTGAGCATTGTTTGCATGTGTTTGTTGGCAGTCTGTATATCTCCTTTGGAGAAATGTCTGTTTAGGTCTTCTGCCCATTTTTGGATTGGGTTGTTTGTTTTTTTGTTATTGAGCTGCATGAGCTGCTTGTAAATTTTGGAAATTAATCTTTTGTCAGTTGCTTCATTTGCAAATATTTTCTCCCATTCTGAGGGTTGTCTTTTGGTCTTATTTATGGTTTTCTTTGCTGTGCAAAAGCTTTGAAGTTTCATTCGGTTCCATTTGTTTACTTTTGTTTTTATTTCCATTTCTCTAGGAGAAGGTTCAAAAAGGATCTTGCTATGATTTATGTCATAGAGTGTTCTGCCTATGTTTTCCTCTAAGAGTTTGATAGTTTCTGGCCTTACATATAGGTCTTTAATCCTTTTTGAGTTTATTTTTGTGTATGGTGTTAGGGAGTGACCTAATTTCATACTTTTACATGTACCTGTCCAGTTTTCCCAGCACCACTTATTGAAGAGGCTGTCCTTTCTCCACTGCACATTCCTGACTCCTTTATCAAAGATAATGTGACCATATGTGCGTGGGTTTATCTCTGGGATTTCTTTCCTGTTCCATTCATCTATATTTCCATTTTTGTACCAGTATCATACTGTCTTGATTACTGTAGCTTTGTAGTATAGTCTGAAGTCAGGGAACCTGATTCCTCCAGCTCTGTTTTTCATTCTCAAGATTGCTTTGACTATTCGGGGTCTTTTGTGTTTACATACATATTGTGAAATTTTTTGTTCTAGACTGTGAAAAATGCCAGTGGTAGTTTGATAGGGATTGCATTGAATCTGTAGATTGCTTTGGGTAGTAGAGTCATTTTCACAATGTTGATTCTTCCAATCCAAGAACACAGTATATCTCTCCATCTATTTGTGTCATCTTTAATTTCTTTCATCAGTGTCTTATAATTTTCTGCATACATGTCTTTTGTCTCCTTAGGTAGGTTTATTCCTAGATATTTTATTCTTTTTGTTGCAATGGTAAATGGGAGTGTTTTCTTGATTTCACTTTCAGATTTTTCATCATTAGTGTATAGGAATGCCAGAGATTTCTGTGCATTAATTTTGTATCCTGCAACTTTACCAAATTCATTGATTAGCTCTAGTAGTTTTCTGGTAGCATCTTTAGGATTCTCTATGTATAGTATCATGCCATCTGCAAACAGTTACAACTTTACTTCTTCTTTTCCGATTTGGATTCCTTTTATTTCCTTTTCTTCTCCGATTGCTGTGGCTAAAACTTCCAAAACTATATTGAATAAGAGTGGTGAGAGTGGGCAACCTTGTCTTGTTCCTCATCTTAGTGGAAATACTTTCAGTTTTTCACCATTGAGGATGATGTTGGCTGTGGGTTTGTCATCTATGGCCTTTATTATGTTGAGGAAAGTTCCCTCTATGCCTACTTTCTGCAGCGTTTTTATCATAAATAGGCATTGAATTTTGTCAAAAGCTTTCTCTTCATCTATTGAGATGATCATATGGTTTTTCTCCTTCAATTTATTAATATGGCTTATCACACTGATTGATTTGCATATATTGAAGAATTCTTGCATTCCTGGAATAAACCCCACTTGATCATAGTGTGTGAACCTTTTATTGTGCTGTTGGATTCTGTTTGCTAGTATTTTGTTGAGGATTTTTGCATCTATGTTCATCAGTGATATTGGCTTGTAGTTTTCTTTCTTTGTGACATTCTTTTCTGGTTTTGGTATCAAGGTGATGGTGGCCTCATAGAATGAATTTGGGAGTGTTCCTCTCTCTGCTATATTTTGGAAGACTTTGAGAAGCATAGGTGTTAGCTCTTCTCTAAATGTTTGATAGAATTCGCCTGTGAAGCCATCTGGTCCTGGGCTTTTGTTTGTTGGAAGATTTTTAATCACAGTTTCAATTTCAGTGCTTGTATTTGTCTGTTCATACTTTCTATTTCTTCCTGATTCAGTCTTGGCAGGTTGTGAATTTCTAAGAATTTGTCCATTTCTTCCATGTTGTCCATTTTATTGGCATAGAGTTGCTTGTAGTAATCTCTCATAATCTTTTGTATTTCTGCAGTGTCAGTTGTTACTTCTCCTTTTTCATTTGCAATTCTAATGATTTGAGTCTTCTCCCTTTTCTTCTTGATGAGTCTGGCTAATGGTTTATGTATTTTGTTTATCTTCTCAAAGTAACAGCTTTTAGTTGTACTGATCTTTGCTATTGTTTCCTTCATTTCTTTTGCATTTATTTCTGATCATATCTTTATGATTTCTCTCCTTCTACTAATTTTGGGTTTTCTTTGTTCTTTTTTTTCCAGTTGTTTTAGGTGTAAGGTTAGATTGTTTGAGATTTTTCTTGTTTCTTGAGGTGAGTTTGAATTGCTATGAATGTCCCTGTTAGAACTGCTTTTGCTATATCCCATAGGTTTTGGATTATCATGTTTTTGTTGTCCTTTGTTTCTAGGTATTTTTGGATTTCCTCTTTGATTTCTTCAGTGATCTTTGGTTATTTAGCAGCACACCATTTAGCTTCCATGTTTTTGTGTTTTTTACTGTTGTTTTCCTATAATTGATTTCTAATCTCATAGTGTTTTTTTCTGAAAAGATACTTGATATGATTTCAGTTTTCTTAAATTTTCCAAGGTTTCATTTGTGACCCAAGGTGTGATCTATTCTGGAGAATGATCCATTTGCACTTGAGAAGAAAGTGTATTCTTCCTCTTTCTGGTGCAATGTTCTAAAAATATCAATTAAGTCTATCTGGTCTATTGTTTCATTTAATACTTGTGTTTCCTTAGTTATTTTCATTTTGGTTGATTTGTCTATTGGTGTAAGTGGGGTGTTAAATTCCCCCACCATTATTGTGTTACTGTCAATTTCTCCTTTTTTGGCTGTTAGCATTTGCCTTATGTATTTAGGTGCTTCTATGTTAAGTGCATAAATATTTATAATTGCTATGTTTTTGTCTTGGATTGATCCTTTGATCATTATGTAGTGTCCTTCCTTATCTCTTGTAACAGTCTTTATTTCAAAGTCTATTTCATCTGATATAAGTATTGCTACTCCAGCTTTCTTGTGATTTCCATTTGCATGGAATATTTTTTTCCATCCCCTCACTTTCTGTATGTATGTGTCCCTAGGTCTGAAGTGGGTTTCTTGTAGACAGCATATATAAGGGTTTTGTTTTTGTATCCATTCAGCCAGTCTGTATCTTTTGGTTGGAGCATTTAATCCTTTTACATTCAAGATGATTATCACTATGTATGTTCCTATTACCATTTTTAAAATTGATTTGGGCTTGTTCTTGTGCATCTTTTTCTTCTCTTGTATTTCCTGCTTAGAGAAGTTTCTTTAGCATTTGTTTTAGAGCTGGTTTGGTGGTGCTGAATTCTCATAGCTTTTGCTTGTCTGTAAAGCTTTTGATTTCTCCATTGAATCTGAATGAGATCCTTGCTTGCGTAGAGTAATCTTGGTTGTAGGTTTTTCCCTTTCATCACTTTAAATATGTCTTGCTACTCCCTTCTGGCTTTCAGAGTTTCTGTTGAAAGATCAGCTGTTAACCTTATGGGGATTCACTTGTATGTTATTTGTTGCTTTTCCCTTGCTGCTTTTAATATTTTTTCTTTGTATTTAATTTTTGATAATTTGATTAATATGTGTTTCGGCATGTTTCTCTTTAGTTTTATCCTGTATGGGACTCTGCGCTTCCTGGACTTGACTATTTTCTTTCCCTTGTTAGGGAAGTTTTTGACTATGATCTCTTCAAATATTTTCTCTTACTCTTTCTTTTTCTCTTCTTCTTCTGGGACACCTATAATTCGAATGTTGGTGCATTTAATATTGTCCCAGAGGTCTCTGAGACTGTCCTCAATTATTTTCATTCAGTTTTCTTTATTCTGCTCCCTGGCAGTTATTTCCACTATTTTATCTTCCAGCTCACTTATCCATTCTTCTCCCTCAGTTATTCTGCTACTGATTCCTTCTAGAGTATTTTTAATTTCATTTATTTTGTTGTTCATCACAGTTTGTTTGCTCTTTAGTTCTTTGTGATCCTTGTTAAATATTTCTTGTATTTTCTTCATTCTTCTTCTGAGATTTTGAATCATCTTTACTGTTATTACTCTGAATTCTTTTTCAGGTAATTTGTCTATTTCATCTTCATTTATTTGGTCTTGTAGGTTTTTACCTTGATCCTTTGCCTGTAACATATTTTTTTGTCATTTCTTTTTTTTTGATGGGTGGGGCTGTATTTCTGTCTTTCTGGTGTTTGGTCTAAGGCATCCAGCACTGGAGTTTGCAGGCAGTTGGATAGAGCTGGGTCTTGGTGCCAAGATGAGGACCTCCGGGAGGCTTCACTCCAATTAATATTCCCTGGGGTCTATTGGAAGTGGAAAGGCAGCATGTCCAAAGGAGGGTCTCCAGAGTGTAGAGTCCCAGAGTTTGGAGCTAAGGCCCTGGATGAGGTTGTGTAGGTGGGGTTTAGGCCCAGCATGTCGGAGGGGGTCTCCGAGTGTAGACATAGAGCCCTAGGTGGAGGTGTAGAGGCAGGGCTTGGGTTCTGTGCAGCAGGAGGGAGGCTCTGAGGGCAAGGGTTAGGCAAAAGCCCAACAGGCTCCCCTGTGCCTAAGTGGACAGGGAAAGTGCTGGCTGCATTCCCTTCTGTTCCTCTGCACCCCACCCCCATCTCCCCGAGGGTCTCCCTAATCCCCGCTGGACACCTAACCATGGGTGGGTCCTGCTGGGTAGGAACCCCTCCCCTCCCCCAGCCACCCCTCAGGAGTGCTGGTCCCAAGGGCTGGGCTTTACTTTTGGTTCCCCTTCCCTCCCTCCCACTCCGTCAGGACCCACATGGTTATAGGGGGCCGAGGTGGGCAGAGTATCAGGCCTGGGATCTCAGCAGGCTCCTGGCAGCCCATGTGAGCAGGGGAAAACTAGCCATGCTCCCATTTGATTCTCTGCCCTCCCAATGGTCCCCCAATTTCCCCTTTAGGGCATGGGATTCCTTACCCTCCTCCAGCCAGCCCTCAGGGGCGCCAGTCCTATCCCATCTCCATTTTCCTTCCCCCTCACTCCCCCCCCATGCCCCACATCCTACCCAGTCACTTGGGGTTCCTCCTATTTTCTTAGGTGTCCTAGTTTTGCAGAGACATGAATTCTGTGTCCTCCTAGCCCACCATCTTGACTCCAGCCATCCCTTCACCCTTGAGTGTGGGCTGGACTTAGTCATTTGCTTCTAATGATAGAATATGGCAAAAGTGATGGGGTGTCACATCAAAGGTTAGGTTACAAAAATACTGTGATTTCCATCTTGCTTATTTTCTCTCATTTTCTTTCTCAGTGTGAGATAAGCTAGCTGCCTTGTGGTAAGTTTTACTATTAAGAAGCCCATGTGGTAAGGAACTGGCCAGTGAAGACCTGAGGCCAGCCAGCAGTGACTGAGTTTAGAAATGGCTCCTCCTCCAGTTAAGTCTTGAGATGACCATTGTCCTCACCAAAAATTTGATTACAGACTCTGAGGATCCCTGAGCCTGAGACACTAGAAACAATGCTTGGATTCCTATCTTATATAACCTACGAGATAATAAAATGTTTGTTATTTTAAACTGCTAAATTTTGGTGTATTTAGTTATACAGAAATGTATAACTAATCTAAGGGAGATAAAGAATTCATTTTCTCTACCCCCATACATGCATGCAACAACTTAGAAGAAAAATTATGCAAGATAAAGGGGCCCATTTGGGAACTGGGAGTTCCAGGGAGCAGGCTGGAGGAACTGTGTTACAATTTTGCAAGGCCACCAGCATAATGTGATATTTGAGCCAGATTTTGATGGGAGGAGGGAGAGTAGGCTGTGTGGATTGCTGGAGGAAGATGTACTAGGTAAAGAAGGTCTCAGGTACTAATGTCCTTAGACAGGAGTTTGTGGAGTTTATGTGGGGAAGAGCAAGAAGGCCAGTGTGGCTGTAGTGTAGTAATGGGTGAGGAAGGGGGTGGTTTTACAAGAGGTCAGAGAAGTAGTAAGGGTAAAGAATATATAGGGCTTTAGAGGATGTGGTAAGACCATCATATTTAATACTGAGTAAACTGGAGAGCTTTCGAAGAGTTTGAGTGAAGGAGTGATATTATCTGATTTATATATGAAAGCTCTGACTGCTTTATTAAAAGTACTATAAGAAGGCAAGAGAGGAAGTAAAGGATTATTAGGAGACCATTATAAAAATCTCGATGATAGGTGTTTCAGACCAGGGTGGTAGCAGGTGGTAGGGTAAGAAGTAAATATATGCTGAAGATAGAGAAGACATATTTATTGAAGGATTAGATGCATAGTGGGAGAGACTCGAGAGAGGTGTCAAGAATGACTCCAATACTCTGGCCTGAACATCTGTCAGTGGAATTTCCATTTACTCTGATGGAGAAGACTCTGTAAAAAGTAGGATTTAGGGATCAGGCGGGGCATATGGTGGGGTGCTGTGCAATCAGGCTTTTGCTATTTTTGCATATAGAGTTTGAGTTACTTCTTAGATAGCCAAATAAAGATGGCAAATAAGTTTTGGGCAAGTAATGAGTTTAGCAGTCAGGGAACTCAGGCTGAATTTATTCATTTGGGAACTGTCAAGGTGCAGGTGACATTGTGAAACAAGTTCCTCCACACTGCATACTTTTAAGAGGTACCACTTACTTTTAGTTCCTCAGAATAATATTCACATGGAATATCATAATAATTAAGACCACTGGAATTGTGAAAGACAGTAACCCTGTGAGAGACTGGATGATGTAACTCAGACATGAATGGTAAAAAAGAAGGAAAGAGGTACATAGACTGAACTCTGGGAAGTCTAACATTTGGATGTTGTGAAGTTTATGAAGGACTAATAAGGGAGGCTTAAAAGAGGAAGCCAGCAATGTAAGCAGAAGGTATCAAGAGAGCCAAGTAAAGAAGTTATGTCAAGAAGAATAGAGTAATCAACTGTGTTAAATTTTGCTGAAAGATTAAATATGATTAATTTATTAGACAACATGCAGATCCTTGATAACTTGGTAAAAGCTGGTTTGTACAGTGGTATAATGATAGCCTAATTGGAGTAGATTCAACAAAGAATGAGAAGATAAGAAGTGGAGAATTCAGTACTGACTACTCTTTCCAGGTGTTTTCTGTGAAGGGGAATAAAGAAGTTGAGTGGCAGCTGCAAGGAAAATAAGGTCAAAAGTGTGAGTGTGTGCATTTTATTTTTTAAGATAGATGAAATAACAATATGTTTGTATACTGATAGGAATAATCCAGTAGAAAGAGGAAGAAATTGGATATGCAGAGAAAATGACAGTAGATTGTTGGAGTGATACCCTTGATTATGTGAGAAGTGATGTTTTAAATCCATTGCACAGATATTGTGGTTAGCATTGGATTAGAAAATGGAGTGTTTATGTACAGAAAAAGGAATGACTGCACAGTAGGTATAAATCCTTGTGGGCGGATATGTGGTTGTGGGGATCTTGTGGAATTTCTCTTTTGATTACTACTATTTTCTCAGTGAAAGCAAAAACATAATTATTATTTGAGAATGAGGCTCTTAGAGGAGGAGATGTATGAAGTATTTGGAGACATAAGAAGATATTTAATTCTCATCTTGGAGAGTGGAAAATTGACTGAACTACTAGCATGATTACTGAATAGCACTAGGGGCCCACTTGGTGTTCATTTGGTCTCATGCAGGATTCCTATTTGAAGTGAGACCAATGAGCATAATTATGTTTTTCTGCAATATTTCCACTGCCCTGGAGCAAACAAAGATTAAATGGAAAGTTGTATTTAACCAGGGGTTGGGCTATTACCAAGTTAACATAACAAAAGAGAGAGAAATAAGAGATGGAATCTTAGCTGTACAAGGAGAGAAACAAGGATGGGAGAAGGATGAGGGATAGTTAAAGAATAGTAGCATTAATGGGTTATACATCTTTGTTAAAAGGAGGAGGCTCAAAAACTTGTTGATGTACAAGGAGGAGCAAGCAGGAAGATAGAAGATGCTATTTAGGGGATGGGATGTGTGAAACTGAGAGAATGAGGAGTAGACATCATAAAAAAATTATAGCACGGCCTAGACTATAGAGGCAGTAAGCCCAGTCTCCATGAAGTTTTCTTCTCTGAGGAAGGATATGTCTAAACTAGTGTTTTTGTAGTCCCAACCTAATAGTAAAATACATGACAGGAAGCACAGAGATGTGTGTAAAGGCCATTATAATAGCAAACATAATTTTTTGACAAAATGTTTGTAATTTCCATTGTTTTACACCTATCTCATCACCTGGGAAAGACTCTTAATTCAGTTAATCTCTGAAAAAGACAAAGATAGGTTTCTTTCTGTAGAGAACCTGCAGCTGGTCTGTCTTGTCAGTTGTTCAAGCATCATTTGCCAGCTGGTGATGAGACAAAGAAAATAGCACCTCCAGGGTGTGCAGTGACATCTTACACCTGTAGGCTACAGAGTCAACTGAATCAGTAGACTCACACAAACTTTGGATTGTGTTTTTCTTTACCAGCTCTGACAGCAGACAGGTTGACCCCAATGAAGGCTGTTGGAAAGCTATGTAAATCAAGCCATATGTTTAATGTCCATTGAAAAAATCATTGAAGAAAACTTGAAAATCACCATTTTATTAATATATATTTTTTTTTCAGAAACGGTTTTGCTATGGTATAACTTATAACTTTAATTTCAATATTAGCATTTGAACATGTCAGAAAATCATAGTGTTAGGAAAAAAATTAGATAATTTCTCTCCTGATTGTTCAGGCTATAGAGATAAAGGCATCCCTTGCTATCTAATCTCAAGAGCCTAGTAGTTTTAGCTTCTGAGATAAGATTCTGTGGAGGAAAAGGACTCACCAAGTTTTTGTTACTGGCTCTCTGACACTTAGGAAGAAACACATGGGGAACTATAGTTTTTCTCACAGTGCAAACTTGCTCTATCCAGATTCAGAACAACAGGCATTTAAATAGTAAGAGATATTTGTATTTCCTCTGAAGTAATCTAAGAGATAATTTTTAGGTCATTGATATTTCATAAGCAATAATGTAACTTGCCATGGGATCTTGGAAAAGATTTTCCACACATCCCTTTTTTTAAAAAAAAATATTATATTTTGGCTTCTCTGTGAAACAGTGGGCATAAGAGAAAAAAGAACTTTACTAGGTGTGAGTAGTTCTCCAAGGCAACAGAACATCTGGCCAACCTCAGTGTGAAGATTCCAAAGGACTGGAATAAACTGAATTTGTGCTGTCCTACTCCTTGGAATAGTGTGAAGAATTACAAATAAATACCTCTGTCAAGAAACTGTTACACTCTTCTATAGCCCATAATTCCACAAGAGTTAATGGATGCAACAGAAAAAAAAAAAAAGAGAGAGAGAGAGAACTGGAAGAAGTGAAAGAGAAGCTAGGTGATTGAGAACATTCATGACCTAGTTATCAGGAATGCCTTAGTACCCTGATTTTCAGTGTCTTGAATAAAATATAGTAAAAGTAATAATGCTGACAAATACTGTAGTACCCTTGAGCTGATCCAATCAATTGGAGTATGTTGAATTATATTTCATTTATTATTTTTCCCTAAGGATGGAGATTCAGGAATTTATTTCATCTCAGATCACATCCAGGAAGTTATTCTTTTTTTTTTTTTTGTGGTACATGGGCCTCTCACTGTTGTGGCCTCTCCCTTTGTGGAGCACAGGCTCCGGACACCCAGGCTCAGCAGCCATGGCTCATGGGCCCAGCCACTCCGCAGCATGTGGGATCTTCCTGGACCGGGGCACGAACCCACGTCCCCTGCTAAGTGAAATAAGTCAGACAGAGAAAAACAAATAGTAAATGATCTCACTTAAATGTGGAATTAAAAAAAAATATTCACAGAAAAAGAGATCAGATATGTGGTTACCAAAGGCAGGGGTGTAAGGGAGGTGGTATTAAATAAAGGAGGTCAAAAGGTACAAACTTCCAGTTTATAACTATAAGATAATTAAGTACTATGGATGTAATGTACAACATGATGACTATACTTCATACTGCTGTATGGCATATTTGAAAATTGTTAACAGAGTAGATCCTAGAAGTTCTCATCACAAGGAAAACAACTTTCTTTTTCTATTTTTTAGTATCTATATGAGATGATGGACGTTAACTAAACTTAATGTGGTAATCAGTTCACAATATATGTAACCCAGGTAATTTTGCCATACACCTTAAACTTACACAATGACATGTGCCAAATAAAACTTAAAAATCATATCATATTAAAAAATGATACAGATAATAAAATTAGGTGGCAAGGATATTCAAGCAATTATAAATATATTCCAGGCACTCAGGTAAAAAAAAAAGCATGAGTTTGTTAAGGAAAGGTATAGAAGATTTTAAAAAGGGTCAAAAGATTCGTGAGTCTATGAAGACTCATATGCCTATGCTTGTAGACATAACAATAGGTATGATTCAAAATTAAACACAGATACAAAAATACTTTAAAAAACGAGAAAGTCTCATTGAGCTTCAGAGAATCCTCAAGCAGTCTAATGTACATGACTGGAGTCCAAGAACAGGAAAACTAGAAAAAATACTTGGAGAAACAGTAACTGAAAATTTGATTCACCACATAATCTCATGGATTCAAGAAGTTCAAAGAAACTCAAGCAAAAAGAAAATGGAACATGTTACTCAGATTACTCTAAACCACTGATAAAGAGAAAATCTTGAAGTCAGCCACAAGAAAAAAGATACATTGCACAGTGTACAGAGGAATAAAGATAAGAATGACAAAAGGTATTCAGTACTAAAAGTTTATACATGGTGGAAGAAAAACAAAGGGTTTGAAATCTATGTATCAGAAGCTGGTCTACAGAAAATTCTTTCAATCAACAGATGGGTAAAATATAAGCTCAGGATAACCAAGGCAAACCAGAAACCAGAGTAGCAATATGACAAAAGAGAAGTAAAAGAGTTTATTTTTGCAAGCTAGAATAATTTACCCAGTGAAATCTTCAAAAAATAAAGATTTAAAAAGACTTTTTTAGACATCTAAAGGTGAAAGAATTTGTCACTAGCAGAACTTCACTATGAGAAATGTTAAGGGAGATCCCTCCAGCAGAAGGAAAATGATATCAGATAGAAAGCTGGATCTACACAAAAGAAGTATAAATGTGTGGGTAACTTATAATTGGTTTTCTATTGTAATAATAGTTCCATTCTGATATCATGTCTGGATTTATGACAAGAAATCATAGAGCCAGATGCTATATCTTGACTCAAGTATGTCTCATGACACTTAGTACCAGAAGGTTATTGATAGTAGAAGTGAAACAAGGTTTAAAAATGTTTGTGCCAGAAGCTGGGCTACAGAAAATTTCCCCAATCATCAGATGTGTAAAATATATGTGGAAAGTTTCTCATTGACAACTACTCAAATGGAAATTTCCTGCTTTTATCCATGTATTTGATACAGCAGTGTTTATAAAAGTAACAGAGACTGGTCAAGATGGAGGAATAAAAAGACACTGAGCTCAACTCCTCTCATGGGCACACCAAAATGATAAATATTTACAGAACAATTGTTGAAGAAGAAATTGGAACCTATGAGGAAATGTCTTCTACAACTAAAGATATAAAGAATACAACAAGATGGGTAGGAGGGGCAGAGTCACAATATAGTCAAGTCCTATGTCTCCAGGTGGGTGACTCACAAATGGGAGAATAACTACAATTGCAGAACTTCTCTCAAAGGAGTGAGAGAACTAAGCTCCACATTGTGCTGCCCAGTCTTGGGGTCTTGCATCAGGAAGGTGAGCCCCCAGATCATTTGACTTTGAAGGCCAGTGGGGCTTACATTCAGGAGAACCAGAGGGCCATGGGAAATAGAAACTCCATTCTTAAAGGGTGCACACAAAATCTCACATGCTGTGGGACCCAGGGCAGAAGCAGTAAAATTTGAAAGGAGCCTGGGCCAAACCCACCTGTTGATCTTAGAGCATCTCCCAGAGAGGCAAGAGTCAACTAGAGCTCATCTGGGGACATAGACACTAGTGGAAACCAATTTTTGGAGCTTGTTGTAGCATGTGGACACTGACTGTTGGCAACCATTATCTTGGAATCCTCTCTCTAGCTTATTAGCTTCAGGACCCACCACTGCCCCTCTTCCCCAATATCCTGTAGATACCAGTACTAAGGCATCTCTGGCCAAACAACAAACTGGGCAGGGACAGAGTCCCTCCCACCAGTAGACAAGCTCCTTTAAGACCCACCAAGACTACGGCTGCCCCTGGACATGGCCCTGCCCACTAGAAGGCCCAGGACCTGGCCCCACACACTGGTGTTGGACCCTGCCCCAAGGTTCTACAGCCATAGACCTCAGTGGACAGACACAAGCCCTAGGATCCCTGGCTCTGCCAGTCAATGAGCCTGTCCTAGACTCAGGACCAGTCTTACCTACCAGCAGGCAGACACCAACCCCCAGGCAACCACAGCCCCACAGACTGTGGACCCTGCACACCCACCAGAAAGTCAACAGCAGCCCTGAAACAAGCTGGGCCACACAGTAGGCCAACACAAGCTTTAGGATACCCCAGACCCTGCAGCTTGCTATGTCAGGAATCGGCCCAACCACCAGCTCTGGGAACCCTAGGCCTAGCAGCCAGACCCCAGGACACAAATCATCATACCAGTGGACAGTTACAAACCCCAGGACCTGGCTTTATCCACTGGTGGGAAAGCACTAGCCCTGGGACCTCCTGGGCCTCAACTCTGTCCACCAGTAAATCAGCACTAGCCCCATGACTTCCTCTGATCTGCAGCCAGCTGCCTCATGGCCTAGCCCTGACAACCAGTGACCAACAGCCTTGCACAAGGCAGGGGCTGGCAACAAACTGGACTGAGGGTTATCCAGAACTACAAGACTACCCACAGTGGTCAGCCTGCCACAAGAAGGAACCATGCAGCCTACATAGGGAGCACCCCTATAGCATATAGCTCTGGTGACAAGAGGGGAGTGCACTGCTGTTGTGCATGGGACGTCACCTACAAAAGGGCACTTATCCAAGATTGAAAACAGTAACCAACCTACAAGATACATAAAAATAAAACCATCAAGTTAAGTAAAATGAGGCAACAGAGGAACATGTTCCAAACAAAGGAACAAGATAAAACCACAGAAGAAGAACTAAGTGAAGTGGAGATAGGGGATTTACTTAAGAAAGAGTTTAAAGTAATAATCTTAAAGATGACCAAAGATTTAGGGAGAAGATGTATAAAGAGGATAAGAATTAAGAAGTTTTTAACAAGGGTTAGAAAAGATAAAGAACAACCAAACAAAGATGAAGAATACAGTAACTACAATGAAAAGTACACTAGAAGGAATCAATAGTCATCTAAATGATACAGAGGAACAGATCAGCAAGGTAGAAGATAAGAGTAGTGGAAATCAGTGAAGATAAACAGAATAAAGAGAAAAGAGTAAAAAGAAACAGGGACAATTTAAGAGACCTCTGAGAAAACATCAAGCACTGTAGGGGTTAGAAGGAGAAAAGAAAGATAAAGGGACAGAGAATATATTTGAAGATATAATAGCTGAAAAGTTCCCTAACCTGGGAAAGGAAACTGACATCTAAGAGGACCAGAGCAAGAAACACTGTAATTTAAATGGTCAAAATTAAAGATAAAGAGAGAAAATATTAAAAGCAGCAAAGTAAAAGCAAAAAGTTAGATACAAGGGAACTCTCACAAGGCTATCAGCTGAACTTTCATCAGAAACTCTGCAGTCTAGAAGCTAGTGGCACAATATTTAAAGTGAAAGGGAAAAACACAACCAAGAATACTCTACTCAGCAAGACCTTCATTCAGATTTGATGGAAACATCAGAAGTTTTACAGCTAACTTCAGCACCACCAAACCAGCTTTACAAGAAATATTAAAAAGACTGGGACTTCCCTGGAAGTCCAGTGGTTAAGATTTCACCTTCCAATGCAAGGGGTGTGGGTTCAATCCCTGGTTGGAGAGTTAAGATCCTACATGCCTCGTGGCCAAAAAACCAAAACATAAAACAGAAGTAATATTGTAACAAATTCAATAAAGACTTTAAAAATGGTCTACATCAAAAAAAAATTTTAAAAGAAATATTAAAAGGAAATTCTTGAAGTGAAAAAAAAAAGGCCACAACTAGAAACATGCAAATTATGAAAGGAAGACCCTCATGGGTAAAAGCAAATATATAGTAAAGGTAATAAATTAAACACGTACAAAGTGAGTAGGAATGTTAAAAGACAAAAAAGTAAGATCATTGATATCCACAATAAGAAGTTAAGAGATACACAAAACAATTAGATGTAAAATTTGATGTCAAAAACAGAAATCATGAGGGGAGGAGAGTACAAATACAGAGTTCTTGAAATGCATTTGAAATTTAGACACCAGCAACTTAAACCAATCATGTATTTATATGGATTGCTATAAACACATCTCATGGTGACCAAAAATCAAAAATATATAATAGATACACATACGAAAAAGAGAAAGAAATACAAACATAACATTAAAGATAGTCATCAAATCACAAGTGAAGAGAACAAAAGAAGAAGGAAAAAAAAACCCTACAAAATCACAAGACAATTAACAAAATGGCAATAAGTAGATACACATCAGTAGTTACCTAAGATATAAATGGAATAAAAGCTCCATTCAAAAGACATAACGTGGCTGAATGAATACAAAAATGAGACCTATATATATACTACTTTCCAAAGACTCACTTCAGACCTAGAGACACATTCAGACTGAAAGTGAGGGGATGGAATAAAGGTATTCCATGCAAATGGAAATCAAAAGAAAGCCAGTGTAGCAATACTTATACCACAAAAAATAAACTTTAAAACAGACTGCTACTAGAGACAAATAAGGACATTACATAATGATCAAGGGATCAATCTAAGAAGACATAACAATTGTAAATATATATGCATCCAACATAGGGGTACTGAAATACATAAAGCAAATATTAACAGACAGAAAGGGAGAAATTGACAGTAACACAAGAATAGTAGGGGACTTTAACACCCCACTTACATTGAAGGACAGAGCATCCAGAAAGAAAATTAATAAGGCAAGAGTGGCTTTAAATGACACATTAGATAAAAATGGATATGCACACACATACATATAGAACACTATATACATATAATGTTCTATAATTTCTATAATGCACTTTCAAAAAGTGTGTATTCTTCTGGTTTTGGAACATTCCATCCAAAACCAGCAGAATACACACCTTTTTCAAGCGCATATGGAACATTCTCCAGGAAAGATCACATGCTAGGCCAAAAAACAAGCCTAAGTAAATTTAAGAAAATTGAAATCACACCAAATATCTTTTCTGACCACAATTCTACGAGACTAGAAATCAACTACAAAAAAATAAAACGCTGAAATACACACACATGGAAGCTAAATAATATGCTACTAAACCATCAATGGATCACTGAAGAAATCAAAGAGGAAATCAAAACGTACCTGGAGACAAATGAAAATGAAAACACAACATCCAAAATCTATGAGACATAGCAAAAGCAGTTCTAAAAGGGAAGTTTATAGTGATACAAACTTACCTCAGAAAACATGAAAGATCTCAAATAAACCACCTATCCTTACCCGTAGAAAAAATAAAAAACAAAACCTAAAGTCAGTAGAAGGAAAGAAATCATAAAGATCAGAGCAAAAATAAATGAAATAGAAACAAAGAAAACAATAGCAATGATCAGTAAAACTAAAAGCTGGTTATTTGAGAAGATAAACAAAATTGATAAACCATTAGTCAGACTCATCAGGAAAAAGAGGGAGAGGACTCAATAAAATTAGAAAGGAAAAAGGAAAAGTTACAACAGGCAATGCAGAAATACAAAGCATCCTAAGAGACTACTACAGCAACTCTATGACAATAAAATGGACAACCTGGAAGAAATGGAAAAATTCTTAGAAAGGTATAACCTTCCAAGAGTGTACCAGGAAGAAATAGAAAATATGAACAGACCAATCACAAGTATTAGAATTGAAACTGTGACTAAAACTCTTCCAACCAATAAAATTCCAGGACCAGTTGACTTCACAGGTGAATTGTATCAAACATTTAGAGAAGAGCAAACACTCATCCTTCTCAAATTCTTCCAAAAATATGCAGGCAAAAGAACACTCCCAAACTATTCTATGAGGCCACCATTACCCTGACATCAAAACCAGAAAAAGATACTATAAAAAAAAGAAAATTACACACCAATAACACTGATGAATATAGATGCAAAAATCCTCAACAAAATACTAGCAAACAGAATCCAACAGCACATTAAAAGGATCATACACCATGAACAAGTGGGATTTATCCCAGGGATGCAAGGATTTTTCAATATACACAAATCAATCAATGTGATACACCATATTAACAAATTGAAGAATAAAAACCATATGATCATCTCAATAAATGCAGAAAAACATTTGACAAATTCAACCTTATTTATGATAAAAAACTCTCCAGAAAGTGGGCATAGAGGGAAACTTCCTCAACATAATAAAGACTGTATACAACAAACCCACAGCAAACATCATTCTCAATGGTGAAAAACTGAATGCATTTCATCTAAGACCAGGAGAAAGACAAGGATGTCCACTCTCACCACTATTATTCAACATAGTTATGGAATTCCTAGCCATGACAATCAGAGAAGAAAAAGAAATAAAAGGAATACAGAGTGGAAAAAGAAAAAGTAGAACTGTCACTGTTTGCAGATGACATGATACTATACATACAGAATCCTAAAGATGACACCAGAAAACTGCTAGAGCTAATCAATGTATTTGGTAAAGATGCAGGATACAAAATTAATGCACAGGAATCTCTTGCATTCCTATACACTAACAATGAAAATCTGAAAGAGAAAAAAGGAAACATTCCCACCTACAATTGCAACAAAAAGAATAAATACCTAGGAATAAACCTACCTAGGGAGACAAAAGACCTGTATGAAGAAAACTATAAGACACTGATGAAAAAAAATAACGATGATACCAACAGATGGAGAGATATACCATGTTCTTGGATTGGAGGAATCAATATTGTGAAAATGACTATACTACCCAAAGAAATCTACAGATTCAAGGCAATCCCTATCAAATTCCCAGTGGCATTTTTTACGGAACTAGAGCAAAAAATCTTAAAATTTGTATGGAGACAAAAATGACCCTGAATAGCCAAAGCAGTCTTGAGGGAAAAAAATGGAGCTGGAGGAGTCAGACTCCCTCACTTTAGAGTATACTACAAAGCTACAGTAATCAAGACAATATTGTACTGGCACAAAAACAGAAACATAGGTCAATGGAACAAGATAGAAAGCCCAGAGATAAACCCACACAACTATGGTCAACTAATCTATGGCAAAGGAGGCAAGGATATACAATGGAGAAAAGAGTCTCTTCAATAAGTGGTGCTGGGAAAACTGGACAGCTACATGTAAAAGAATGAAATTAGAACACACCCTAACACCATACACAAAAATAAACTAAAAATGGATTAGAGACCTAAATGTAAGACCGGACACTATAAGACTCTTAGAGGAAAACATAGGAATAACATTCTTTGACATAAATCACAGCAAGATCTTTTTTGATCCACCTCCTAGAGTAATGGAAATAAAAACAAAAATAAATAAATGAGACCTAATGAAACCTAAAAGTTTTTGCACAGCAAAGGAAACCATCAACAAAATGAAAAGACAACACTCAGAATGGGAGAAAATATTTGTAAATGAATGAATAGACAAAGGATTAATCTCCAAAAAATATAAACAGCTCATGCAGGTCAATATTAAAAAAACAAACAACCAATGGAAAAATGGGCAGAAGACCTAAATAGACATTTCTCCAAAGAAGACATACAGATAGCCAAAAAGCAAATGAAAAGCTGTTCAACATCACTAATTATTATAGAAATGCAAATCAAAGCTACAATGAGCTATCACCTCACACCAGTTAGAATGGGCATCATCAGATAATCTATAAATAACAGAGGCTGGAGAAGGTGTGGAGAAAAGGGAACCCTCTTGCACTGTTGGTGGGAATGTGAATTGATACAGCCACTATGGAGAACAGTATGGAAGTTACTTAAAAAACTAAAATTGAATTACCATATGACCCAGTAATCCCACTATTAGGCATATACACAGATAAAACCATACTTCAAAAAGATACATGCACCCCAATATTCATTGCAGCGCTATTTACAATAGCCAGGTCATGGAAGCAACCTAAATGCCCATCAACAGACGAATGGATAAAGAAGATGTGGTACTTATATACAATGGAATATTACTCTTAGGCTTAAAAAGGAACAAATATTAGCCTTAAAAAGGAATGAAATTGGGTCATTTGTTGAGATATGGATGGATCTAGAGACTGTCATACAGAGTGAAGTAAGTCAGAAAGAGAAAAACAAATATCGTATATTAACGCATATATGTGGATCCTAGAAAAATGGTACAGATAACTGGTTTGCAGGGCAGAAATTGAGACACAGATGTAGAGAAGAAACGTATGTACACTAAGTGGGGAAAGCGGTGGGGTGGTGGGGTGGTGGTGTAATGAATTGGGCGATTGGGATTGACATGTATACACTGATGTGTATAAAATTGATGACTAATAAGTACCTGCTGTATAAAAATTAAATAAAATAAGATTTAAAAATTAAGAAAAAAAGAAAAAGAAATTTGTTGCATTTCTTTCCACTAACAATGAACTGTCATAGAGGGATATAAAGGAAATGACCCCTTTATAATCACATCAAAATCATGAAATACTTAAGAATAAACCTACTCAGGGAGATAAAAAACTTGTACTCTGAAAAGTAAATATAAGACTGATAAAAGTAATTGAAGACAACACAAACACATGGAAAGATAGACCCTGTTCATGCTTCGAAGAATTAATATTGTTAAAATGACCATACTACCCAAGGTAATCTTACATGTTCAATGCAATCCCTATCAAAATACCAGTGGCATTTTTCACAAAAAAAATATAAATTTCTATGGAAAAACAAAAGACCCCAAATATCCAAAACATTCTTGAGAAAGAACAAAACTGGAGGTATCATGCTCCATGTTATTGGACTATACTGCAAAGCTATAGTAATCAAAACAGCATGGTACTGGCACAAAAACTGACATATAGATAAATGGAACTGAATATATAGCCCGGAAGTAAACCCATGCACTTATGGTCAATTAATATATGACCAATAATAATATATGACCATATATGTCATAATATGTGACAACTGTTCAGTAAGTTGTCCCAGGAAAACTGGACAGCTACATGGAAAAGAATGAAATTAGAACAGTTTTTCACCCGACATATAAAAATAAACTCAGAATGGATTAAAGATGTAAATGTAAGACCAGAAACCATAAAATTCCTATAAGAAAACATAGGCAGAACTCTCTTTGACATAACTCAAGCAATATTTTTCTTTGATCTGCCTACTGAGGCAAAGGAAACAAAGGCAAAAATAAACAAATGGGACTTAATTAAACTTAAGAGTTTCTGCACAGCAACAGAAACCATCAACAAAATGAAATGACAACTTACTGAATGAGAGAAAGTATTTGCAAATGATATGACTGATGAGGGTTTAGTATCAAAAATATATAAACAGCCCCTCCTAATCAATATCAAAAAAACAAACAACGCTATTAAAAACTGGGCAGTTTTTAAAACTGAATAGACATTTTTCCAAAGAAGACATACAAGTGGCCAACAGGTATATGAAAAGATGCTCAACATCCCTAATCATCAGGGAAATGCAAATCAAAACCACCATGAGATATTACCTCACACTTGTCAGAATGGCTACTATCAAAAACACTATGAATAAAAAATGTGTGAGGATGTGGAGTAAAGGGAACATGTGCTCACTTGTGGTGGGAATGTAAATATTTGTAGCCACTGTGGAAAACAATATGGAGGTTCATCAAAAACTGAAAATAAAACTACCATATGATCCAGCAATTCCAGTTCTAGGTATATATTTGAAGAAAATGAAAACACTAATTTGAAAAGATACATGCACCCAATGTTCATAGCAGCATTATTTTCAATAGCCAAGATATGGAAGCAACCCTAGTGTCCATGAACAGACAAATGAATAATGAATGTTTTGTTTGTATATATATATAATGCCATACTACTCAGCCATAAAAAAGAATGAAATTTTGTCATTTGCAGCAACATGGATGGACTTGAAGGGTATTATATTATTTAAATAAGTCAGACAGAGAAAGACAAATATTATATGTTATCTATATGTGGAATCTAAAAAATAAAACAAACTTGTGAATATAACAAAAAAGAAACAGACTCACAAATACAGAGAACAGCGTAGTGGTTACCAGTGAGGTTGGGAAGGGTGGTGGAGCAAAATTTGATTACAGGATTAAGATGTACAACTTACTATGTATAAAATAAATAAACTACAAGGATATATTGTACAGCACAGGGAATATAGTTAATATTTTATAATACTATAAATGAAGTATAATCTTTAAAAACTGTGAATCACTATGTTGTACACCTGAAACTTATATAGCATTGTAGATCAATTGTACCTCAATAAAAAATTAATAAAAATATAAATGTATCATACTTTTTATATGGGCATTTTTGAAAGAAAGTATAATTTTGTTTCTAGAGCACAAACTCTGTATTTGAACAGAGCAATACAAATTGCTTCTGTATATCTGAATATACAGAATTGCTTCTTAGTATATCTGACACATTTTTTTTTTTTCGTGAGGAAGCCTGGTACTTCCAGAAAAAACAGGCATGCAAAATCACCATGAAATTAAATTATCTTAAGAAGCAAGAGTTCTAGTAATAAAACTCTCACACGGAATCATCAATAAATCAATATATGTAGCACAGGAGTAATTTCCATATTATGTAGTTCAATACACTGCAGCAGGAATTTGAAATGCTTTTGAATTACTCTTGTTTATGTCTTAATTTCAGGCTAATGTTCTAAATTATCAATAACTAAAAACAAATGACAATTAGCCATACTGAAGAATAGCTAAATTATCTTTCTTATTTTCTCTATAGAAAACTATATTGTGATATCATCATTTTCGAAGAGAAGATCAAGAGTGTTCAGCCAGAAAACTGTAGGAAAGAAAGAGTAGTATAGAGGGTATTAGACAACTAACTAATAAAATATTATATTATTTCCTGGAATTTTTGATGATATATTTGTCAGCTTTTAAAATAGATAATTTGCTGTTATCTTTTTTCCTAAATGTACATATATATATATATATATATATATATATAATTTTGCATTTGTCATTTTATTTATATTTTTTAGAACTCCACCCTGAGTGGATAATCTTTCAGCCCCACAAAACCTCTATTTCTGGACCACAACACAGCCCCGGTAGACATTAAACTTTGGTGTGGTATCTCCCTATACATATTGTAAAATGTAGCTTTTATTTTAGACACTCTTGGTAGAGGTTTTATTCTTTCTTCTTAAGGTAATTAATTGGGATAGTATAATGTAATCTATTCAAAAGGTAGATATGAAAAGAATTATCTATTAGAGAAAGGAAGATGAATTAACAAAAGATCCTGGTTCTCATTAAACTGAGTGGTAATTATTGCTGAACTAATCATACTGATGTAATTTAACATCTACATACTCAAGAATCAAAGCAGAACTCTGTGACTCAAAGTCTATTTTTATTTTCCTGCCACCCATGAATCATGCTCTCCTCAGATAACCCAGGTGTTGTCCATAATCTCTGTGGCCTTTGGAAATGTAGGCTTTCTCCAACCACCCCTCCTCCCTTACCTATGGTTTCTCTGACTTGGTAGATTTGTCCTCCTGTCAGTAGTCTCAGTTTATCTCAAAGGGCTCCTTTGCAAATTTCCACAAAATGGCCATTCATCCCATAAATCTAATGAATCACCTTGGAGAAAGTTGAGACATTGCCCAGCCGTAATTCTAGTCCTTTCTTTCACTTGAGTGTTATTAAATGGGATTTCTTTGACTTATAGGTTGTGTATGCATTTCTCATGAACACATATCTACAGAAGTGAATAGTTATATCATAACTTTTTAAAAACCAGATATAACAGTTTTAGGCTATTTTTCAATACTCTTGAAATGTGTTGTTTCAAAGTAACACCTTAGTTTGTTTAGACATACAAATTAAATGGAATATTAAAGAGACTGCATTTATATTTCATTTATCTGGAACTAAGAATTTATGTGGGTGGCATACAGTTAAATAAGTTAGTTTGTTGTTTATACTGTATAATAGGATAATTTCTCCTGCTCCTTATTGTCAACTGAATGTTATTTGGGGAATGAGGTAACCCTTGGTGAGGTGAAAACAGAGCCAAGAGAGAAAGCAGTTCTCATGTGGTTTATATAGATTTCTTGATCTTCTCTTAGTAAGTCAATTTATTTAGTGTGGTTTTAAATCAACATTAGGTAATGTTTACTGTGTACTCTACTATTCTACTCTTCCCATCCCAACCTACGTGGCTTAAGTGACTATGGGGGAATTTGACACCCAGAGAGAACTACTACTTTCCAACCTATGATGTGCAGATTTTTAAGGATGGAAAATCTCATTTACCCCAAAATTTCTTCACCATCTGCTTACCTTTGTGCTTGAAATTACTTCAATGAACATTACTTAGTAAGGGTTCAAATATATATTTATGTCTAAGTGAAATATCCATCATCAACACAACTGTTTATCAGATCAGCCAGCAGAAACTAGAATGATTCCATACTTTCTAAACTAAGTGTCTTAACTTTGTTTTTTAAGGAGGTTGGAACAGATCCTCTACTTTTAACAGGTCATGATTTAGTCTGCAGACCTAACCTTATATATACTTGTAGTCTTTCTTCTGATTAAATTATTTTTTATCAATACTGTCTGTCTTTGGCTTTGATTACTCTAATCCATCTGACTTTGGATTCTGTCTTGGCACATTTTTGCCTAATGTCTCTAATTTCCTCTGTCCTGAAAGTCAATTCTCCAAGAACATTTTGACTTGTTTTCTGGACTTGAATTTGATGACTTGGTTCTCTTTTCTATAATCCCAGGGAGAAAATAACTGTAGCAAGTACTGTTTAATTCTCTCACACCTCCTGGAATTTTGAAAGGTTGCAGAAGCTATGAGAAGTGAAGAGAGGGATTTTAATATAGCAAAAGTCAGGGAAAATGCATGGCCTTGGGGAGCACTACTGGTATACAGATGAAGAAAGAGTATTCATCCTTGGTTCTAACAAAGATAGGAATCCAGAATACATTTTGTCAATTTGGTTATTGATAGTTAAAATAGGTATTGACCCTGCATAGTCAGAACTCACCCATGTGCTAAGCCCATAGCTCATGAGCACATTGCCCAGTCTTACAAGATTTCCATAGGGTTAGCCAAATGTTTCCAGCTGTAGACTAGACCTACATGTAGATCCCACAGATTTGTCTGGATTACTTGTAAGGGAGTCACCACCTCCGTTTACCCCCTTTTTAGTTTGCTAAGAGAGTCTAACCTCCCTAAAGTACTCATTCCTCACTGGTAGCCTCTGGACTTTGGGAGCCTCTGGAGTATTTCACAGTTTTCATAATTTTGAAGAAAGTGTGAGAGTCATTTTTGTTCTTTTCTCCTGTCAGCTCAACTATCTTCTCTTTTGTAAGAATCCTGAATTTTTAATTTATTATTTTTAAAATTAAAGTATAGTTGATTTATAATGTTATATTAATTTCAGGTGTACAGGATAGTGATTCAATATTTTTATAGATTATATCCAATTTACAGTTATTATAAAATATTGGCTATGTTACATGTGCTGTATATTACATCCTTATATCTTATCTATTTTATATGTAGTAGTTCATACCTCTTAATCACATATCCCTATCTTGTCCATCAACTGATGAATGGATAAAGATCTGGTATATATATATATATATATATATAATGGGATATTACTCTTCCATAAAAAAATGAAGTTTTGCCATTTCCAATAAAGTGGATGAACCTGGAAGGTATTATGTTAACTGAAGTAAGTCAGACAAAGAACCTTGACATTTTTAAGGCACAATTAGGCATTTCTTTCTCTTTGTTCCCAGAACTCATTGTCCAAGTCTGTATGTGTGTCTAATCACATTGTACATTTATTTTTTCTTTACATACTGCTATTCTTTATAGGTGATATATATTAAAATGTTGAAGTCACTAAAAATTGTTTCAAAAAAATTTTAGTTCCTACTTAATGTTTGTTTGGAATTTGATTTTGTAGTGCTATTTCTTCTTTGGTGCTCATTTTTGTCATAGGAAAAGCTATAAATTGAAAAGAAGCTCCTAGAATAACTTCTTTTCCTTTTGGAATTATTCAATAGAATATTCTGAAAAAAAAAAACTTTATGGCTACAATATACGTTTTCAACTATAGTCATACTCAATCTAGTTATATAAAAAATTATTGGCACAGATAAAAACATTTCCTATTTAGTTCCACTACTGAATTTCATAATTTTTATATGACCAAATGTGTTATTTTGACTAGAATTAGAATGAAACCTGATATCCAATGCTTAATTTTCGGAATACGTTCATCTTTTCGTTATGTCTCGTTGCTCTGGGCTCCTTCACACTTGAAAATGGAGATTGCAACAGATGCCTTGAATATAGTTATACTGCTAGAGACTGACTAAACAAAATAAAGAATCTGAGCAGCTGCCTGAATATGCACTCCTTCCAAGGGCAAATTCTTCTACGTTATTGTATTGATTTAATTTGCATTCAAATTGCTCAGAATTTTGGTAGTGTATTTTCACTTGAATGATTTGCTATCAAGTGGAGAATGAGTAGATGACATGTGCAGATTCAAGTGTGGAGCTGAATTTTAAAATATTTACTTTAATATTTAAAATATTTACTTTAATATGGACTTTAATAGAACCATACTAATAACAATATAAAAGAAAAAACTATGAGAGCAAATGATCATTTAGCATTATTTCTTAAATAAATCCTAGAAAAGTGCTTTGATTGTGAATTGATTGTGAATCTTTATGAATTTAGTTTTATTTAGCATACAAATTCATTTTATGCTTTTGTTAATTTTATTCTGTTGACCTTACATTTTTAATTTTTAAATTGTAATGAAGTTATAATTTAAATAAGAAGTAGTTGGTTTTGATTCATATTAACCATAGGATGTAATAACTATCACGTAAACGTCTGTTTCTTAATCTGTGATATATTTTTAAATTTGTGATATGTTTGTTATTCTAACCATCTGACTGCTTAAAATACAAATAGAAAAAAACCTTTCATTATGTGTTTTGTCATTCTTGGCAGTAGTTAAACCTACCTTAGTACCTACTGAAAATTTTAATCGTCAGTAATATATGTACCTTCATCTGTTACCACATTGTACCAAATCCAGGACATGTAACAATTGCTTCTAGCTTTTCTGGGTTAGGAGAATATAAGAGTCTCCTAGAGCACACACACTTAGATTACATATATATCCAGTGGATTACACTCACTCTAAGGTAAACTTTGTCTGTAGTAGTGTGTGTGTTCTATAGTAGTGTATGTGTTCATAAGTGAAATGGATAATGCGTTTTTCTTTTCAGGAATTTATTTCATTTTGCTAGTGTTGAGGCAATATGATAGAAAAAAATCTCTGTTTTATGGCACAGCAGATGGCAACAAGCACAGGGTTAACTATTTAACAGGTGCTCAAATATTTTATAAATGAATAAAAGGAGGAAACATGATAAATAAAGCTGAGACACACAGTGGAAATATACTGAGTTTCTGACACTGTGTTAGAGAGACGGAAATCAACCTCTTCTCTTTTCTTCTTCTAAGAGATTAGGACTAAAGTAAAAGAGGAGAGATGAGAATATAAAATAATTAACAGTTAAAAGGAATAAATAAAATCACAGCAATTAGTATTGTTTATTTGGAATCTACAGTGTGCCTGGAACTACACATTTAATCCTCAAAGACCTCTCTGTGACAGTATTGCCCATTTTGCTGAATTTTTGAAGGCTTAAGTGACTTTTTTTCCCTGGTTAATATTGTATTTTTATTAAGCCTGGAATCACATCGAGGTCTGTCAGACCAGCACATTCCTGTAATATTGTTTCACTTCTTAATACAACAGCTGAGCTAATATTTATGATATAATTTGTTAATTATAACTAATATACTCCAAAAGAATGCTGCTTTTGAGTTGATCCATTTTGTCATTCTTTTGATTATTCAGAATTGGAGGTAGATACAACCATTTACCTGCTCTGAGACTGCAAATGGAAAATAGATGAAGCAGTTACATGGAGGAACCACTGGACTCATAAGTTTCAAGAAATGACTGGATTCAGAGTATGTGAGAGTGGTGTGTGCTCAAGTTTTCACAGAATTATAAGCATTGTATAACCTAGCAGGGCACTTTGCATCACAGATGTTTTATAAGTTGAACTCAGTCTTTCTAGAATTAAAAATAAAACTTGAGAAACACAAAGATTAATTTTTGTTTTATGAATTTCTTAAAATTCTCAGAATTATAAAATAAATTATATTTCTCAAATAGTTCTTAAATCATTAAGAAAGTTGGCTTAATTGAAATAAATATCTTTCTTTTCTAATGACTATATACACAATAAGAAGACGATTATTGCCATTACTGGATAAAATCCATTTAATGGTAAAAAAGCCTGTGAAGAGATAAGAACTAGTGAAAGAGATTTGAGAAAGGCGTTGGTAGTGACAATAGGATTTGGAAGCATGTAGTGGAAGGTGAGGTGGACCATTGTGGTACAGAAAGCAGTGGAAAACTTTGTTTAGGTGTGACTACAAATAATTGGACCTTGTCTATGTGGCTAGTTTAGTTTTTAGAAAATATTTCTCTCAAAATATCACATAGTAGATGACTTTCCAGGTGCAAGAAATACTCCAGAGATTTTATTTGCTTTTTGTTCTCATGCATGAGTAATGTATGTCAAGAATAAAGCTACCTAGATCATTGGATGGTGGAGCTGGAAGGGTAGAAATGGGAACTAACACTTCAGAATGAACTAAATAGGTTAGTTGGGAAACTTTTCAGTTGGGAAAAGTAAGTTTTTACTGTAAATTGTCTCCCATATCTCCTTAATACAAGACAGTCTTTATTACTTTTTACCGAGACTAATTGCTCCCTAAGATGAATTGATTTCCAGAAACCGTCTCTGATCAAGGAAGTCCTCTTTTCAAGAAACTTCAATGATTTCCATTGTATATTGAACAAAGGTAAGGAGGGGTATTAGATTTATTGAACTTCTAGACACTTCACATAATCTCATATAACCTTCATCAAAACTCTGTGAAGTAGATAAGAATGTATGGAGAAGCTTGAGCTTCAAAGAAAGCCAGCAACTTGACAGTGTTATATCTGTCAGTAGGAACCTCTCTTAAGGCAGATACTTGTGTATCTAGCTCACATTCTATTTCCAGCATCCATCAATGTCTCGGATATTTTCCAGACGTATTTGTTGAATGCATGAATTATACAGGACTGCATTTATACTCTTTCCATTGGCCATACTCTGTTTCATGAATGTCATATCCCCACTTAGCAATCAGTTATTTACGGCCTACTGTGTATGTGCAAAGAATTATATAAGCAAGATTGGAAAAGTATTTGACTATTTTTTTCCTACAGGTTTCTGAGATGGCCCTACTAATACTTCACTTAAACTATACAGATGCAATTTGTTTACCAGCTCTGATTTAGGTCAAAGAGTTTCAAGCTGTGTTTCCTGAAACATCTATGACTTCCTGTTTTGGTATATTTAAATTAAAGTGGGGACTTAAATGCACTTGAAACAATTGGAATTTAGAATTCTTCCAGATAGCACAGTTTTCTCCTGCTCTTTAATAGTTGTTTGTCTAAAAATAATCCAATGACAAGTATAGTAGCAATTCACATTTATTGAACCTCGACAAAGTATTCAATTTAGTCCATAAAAACGATAACTATCTTTTTGTCTCATTTCATCATTTTGCATTACAAGAACACATTACATTGCATTACAAGAACTGCTTGGTGTAAGCAGTTGTGCATATGGATAAAATACAACTGACACTTGGTGAGCATACAACCCAGCTAGAGGGAGCAGAAGTAAGTGGGTATACTAAGGCAGTGCTTCTCAAATTTCAGCACTCATAGGAGTTGCCTGCTGATATTGTTAGAATGCATACTCTGATTTGGTAGGTCTAGAGTGGTGGCCTGAGATTCATCATTTTTAACGTTTTCAGGTGTGGCTGATGCTATTGGTCCTTGGATCACAGTTTAAATAGCAGGATATCAGTCTACTAACCACAACCTTTCACAATGTTATAAACATTAGTAGATGTGTTTTAAGAGAATGGAGAATTAGCTTGTTAAGTTTAGGTTTGTTTAAGGGAATTTCTCCTGCATAATTATGTTTGGTAAGCAAACTGAGAGCAGAGGATGAATCTCTGTCATTTTTGTTTCTTAGTGAGTACACAACAAAGGCACTACAAAGTGTGTGGCAAATCAATCACATGTAACTGTGAACCTCATCAATGTTATCAGTAAAGTTAGGACCCAGTTATTGAAGTTAGGTATGATTCCATGAAAGTAGCTTGGGCTCAGCACTTGGAAGTCCAAGGACACCAGAAAAGTGCTAGGGTGTTTTAAATAATGAAATTTAAAACCAAAGACAATGTACAGAAAAAAACATAATATGAACAAAAGGCATGATTGTATAACATATTAATTTCTTTATATTATGAGACCATGTTACATATCATGTAACACAATGTTTTCAGAAAAACTATAGGGCTTTCAAAGCTTGGGGCTTCAAGCTGTGCTGTTTGTAGTTTAATTTTATTCTCTGGATTATAGCATCTTCTAGTAAAATTTTTTACCACTGTAAGCAGTTGCAATAGCAAACCAATTGTGTTAAAGGGACTTAAATATATAATTACCAATTTAAATAAATTTATTCAGAGCCTATGAATATTGGAGTGGTCTTTGTAACAGTAGTTAAAACAACCTTTTGTGTAAAATGTGAATTTAAAAATTGTCAGTGTTTTTTTAGTTGTATAAGTAAAATAAATTATTGAAGAAAAATGGAAATTTATCACAAAATTTACACCAAATCACTAGTACCTTAATCTAATAGAACCAGATGTTTTCTTAATGAGTGGAATTTTCCAGCAAGATGTGGGCACTGAGTAATACAAATATAGTTCTGGGGCAAGCAATGCATCTTGAAGCACCTATTAATTTATGAGCAGGCAAGAATGTGAAATGAGCAGGAAATGATAATGTGTAGACACATGTGAACAGATTTTAGGGTTCTAATAAAACACAGTTTCATATATACTTAACGAAGTATAATAATGATGCCAATAATTATTATAATTGTAAGGCAGAGTAGTGCAACAGAAAGAATAATAAGTAAGAAATTAAAAGACCCCGAGTTTCCATTCCAGACTTGTGGCTCTGTGATAGGTATATACCTCTTACTATCTATAATCCTCAGTATTTGCATTTCCACAATTAAAGGGAACAACTAGAATGTTTCTGTTACTTCTTACCCTGGGATTCCATGGGAGCAAACCCTATGCCTACTCCTGTAAGATGTATACTGTAGAATGAAAACAAAAAGTGCACAACCTAAAAGTTGAGAATTATGTTTTATTTGGAGGGCTTTCTGAGGACTCAAGCCCAGGAGGCAGGCTCTCAGATAGCTCTGAGAAGGGAGAAGGGATAAGGGAGGAACAATGATATATAGGGGTTTTTGAACAAAAACCAGGTAACCTGAACATAAAAGATTATTGTTAATTAAAGAAAACCAGACATCTCAAGTTAATGAATTTAGCACTTTTCTGTGGAAAGATGCAAGAGTCTGGACTCATTGAAATCATTCCTTTGATATGCACTTCAGCTACCTGGGAATCATGCTGAGGTATCATGATTCAAGTATCATGCTCTTTCCCATCCTGTATCACCCTCAGGGTACATTGTTGTGGGTGGCTGCTGTTGACCCCTTGGTGGCCACAATATCCTTTGTTTGCTGATATGGCAGGAGGCATTCTTAGGTCCACAATACCCAATGATTATATACTTTTATTTGTAAAAGCTTTTTTCTTTTCACAAAGACTACATTCTCCTTTTTTGGTTTATTTTGTATATTAGCCCACCCTTATTCATTTATTAAAAGGAGAGATATGAAATATCTGTTATGCACTTCCCTTGCCTTCATGAGCATGCATGATATATACTATGCAGTAAGGAAGTTGTGTTAAGACACACAAAAAAATGTAAGATAAGGAAATGTATGAGAAGTGTTCCATTGATAGTCCTGATTATGGAACACTCGAACTTTAAATGCAGGCTGATTGGCTTTTCATTGAGGGAGTCAGGGAATGTTTTTATGAAGGTTTTAAGATCTGCTCAGACATCTGTTTAAGAAACAGATATTTAGACATCTGTTTAAGAAAACAATACTGAAATATTATTCTCTCAGGCCATGTTTCCTCTCTTTATTCCTCTACACCTTAGCCCCTTTTGTTTTGTTAAATCTCACTTATTTTTTTGTTTTTTTTTGGCTGCATTGGGTCTTCGTTGCTGTGCACGGGCTTTCTCTACTTCTTTGTTATAGTGCACGGGCTCCTCATTGCAGTGGCTTCTCTTGTCGCAGAGCACAGGCTCTAGGCTCGTAGGCTTCAGTAGTTGTGGTGCATGGCTTAGTTGCACTGTGGCATGTGAGATCTTCCCAGACCAGGGATCAAGCCCATGTCTGCTGCCTTGGCAGGTAGATTTTTAACCACTGCACCACCAGGGAAGTCCTTCACTTTTATTTTCAAAACTAAGTTATGTGTAATTTTCTGTTTAAAGACTCATGTAAGCTTCAGACCATTGCTTCACAGTGTGTTCTTTCAAAGACTATTCTGTCCAATGGCAATAGGCATAACGTGGAAAAATAATCATTCTATTGTAAGGATTAGCTGTGTGTATAATGAAATCATCAAAATTAGGTTAGTAGAAATATTGTAGAAAATGACATTGAATCTTGAGCTAAAATCTTCAGGAAATTAAAGACAGTTACACTTAGGGTCAGTAGATGACTCAAATAAGGAGGATTAGTCTCATCTCATGACAGGTAACTCAAAGTTGGGAGTGTAAAGCAGCTCTTTGCAGGAAACTACCCTCAGTAGAAAGCCCCTTTTCTTGTCACTTTAGCAAAACTATATTGTAACTAATTTTAACCAGGCACCCCCATGCTCTACTCATTTCCAGCCCAGGCACACCTTTCAAATCTTTTAATCACACAATGCTTTGCCTAACTAGCTTGTCAGTTCTTTCCATAGGTCAAAGAAGTAGAAATTAAGAATAAGTAAATAACACATGACCAGATCTTTTCTCTAGCTTTCCCTTCAGTAATCTTTCGAACAAACTGTGTGACCAAACTGTGGAACAAGATAACATCTAGAGGACGATCACAAGAAGTTGAGGTGCCTGCACAGAGTGGGGGATGGTGATGACTCTGACTTCCTGTCTCAGTGATTGAGATTACATCTCTTCATGGCTGAACAGAATCTTCAGAGACGGGTTTTGGGGGACATTGAGTCCACCATCTCCCCAGACTGTCGGCATTCTGATTAAAGACAACTTTCTTTTCTATCAACATTTGTAAATTTGATTTTGTAAGTGGTGAGCAACGGGCCCCGATTCAACAATAGGAGTTTTTAGGAAGGACAGGGAGAATACTTGCCATCCTCCAGGTTCAAGTGTAAGGAAAGAACAGTGGAGGCATTCTCTGGTCGTGCCAATACAGAACAACGGGACACCTACCCTAATCCAGGTCCAGAGATGAGAGGGGAGTGAGAGAGCAAGCAGTTACTTTTATGAGAGGCCTCAAGGAATCAGGGTCATCACTAACAGACTGGGTTTAATTAATGCTTTAAGGTGATTGAAAGTTTAGAGGGGAGATTGAGAATGTACAGTACTTGTTGATGACTGACTAAAGGGGCCTAAGGAAACAGATTCTGGGTGTTGATAAGCAGAAGTTTATGAGATTAGAAAAAGGGATGTACAGAGTCATATGGATTTGGCAATATGGAGGTTTCTGATGACATGGATTTGCACAATTTTCTTAGTGATGGGAATAGAAGCCCAGTTGGAGGGAAATGGGAAAGATTGAGAGGTGATAAAAAGGTCCACACCTGAAAACTTTGCTGTTGAAAGACACAGAGAAAAGAGGCATTAGCTCATAGATGTGAGTTATTATTATTACTTTTATTATTTTTGTTTACCTGAGAGGAAAGAGGGTATGTTTATAGGCTGATATAAATTATCTTGAAATAAAAGGTAAAACACATTATGTAGGAGAAGGAGCATAAAAGGACAGGAGAGAGATTTTTGAGTGAATGAGAGAAGCTTCACTCCAAAGCTAAAGTGCATGGATTAGACTTTGATTGAATGAGGCATGCTCGATTCAAGTACTTTATATTGTTTTTATTTAAATCCAAGAAAAACCCAATTATGTAGGTATAATTATGATCATTTTATGGATGAGGAAACTGAGTCATGAGAGGATTAAGTAAAAAGGTATTCAGTGTCACACAACTAGTAAATGATATAGTGAAGATTCAAATCTAGGTTGGTTTGAATCCAGATCATGACCCTTTAACATAGCAACTATCATTTGGTTAAAGGTCACAGGAAGAATTCCCATAAAACTCCAAGCTGTGTTGACTAATTTGTAAATTACTATAATGACAACTATTAAGCATTATTTTGATAAAATCCCATTTTCCTCTAATCTGTTCAGTTATTTTATTCAATATGTTATCATGTTGATAGAATAGATAATCAACATATAAGTACACTCATCCTGACAGAATATTGCATTCTGTGAAACTGCAGGTTGCTTATAAAATCACTCTAATTTATTCTGTAGAGGGCAAGTTGAGCTAAGGGGAAACAAAAATTCCTAAATTGGGTTAGAGACCACGGAGTGGATGCCTCAAAGAATACTATAACCTTGTTCTCCTGGAAAGAGGTAGAGGGTACAAATAGTGAGAATGCTGTTATCAACCAACCAATTCAAACTTAAATATGCTTAAATTTACTATTTTGTTGCTAAAAATATTTTCATAATTCTACAGTTTGTTAATTACTTATAAATTCAAATTTATCTCCAGTGGTTGAAATTTGAGACCACAGGAGATTTAAAAGAATGTAAAATAGACTCTAAAATAATTTTCAAAAGAAGAGCTGCAAATGACTTTAGCTTCATCTTCAAAATAAATGCACATTACATAAAGCCAAACACCACATAGTTTTATAAACTTTGATGTGTTTGTTAAAACCTCAGTCATCTTGTCACATGTTCATAACTCAGAAAGTCCCACAAAGCCCAATTTAGTAGAATATGCTAATTTGTAAGGTTTTGGAGTGTTGGTGTGATGTCTCTTTTGTATTGTTTTTATTATTAGCACCTTGTATATTGCTTTGTATTAGGTACCCAATATATATTTATTGAGTTACAGAACAATGCACACTCTTATTAGTAAGAAATCTGTAGTTTTGTTATAGCTTTATCTTTAGGGTGATTTCTGGGAATTAGGTATTTTTTCATTTTACTCCAAAGAATCATATTTATCTACTAAATGAATAAAATCCATCTGAGAGCAATACTGTGTTTAATACAGATGTTAAAAAACTTGAATCAATATAATTTTCATGGGATAGGGGTTTTTTCATTTCGAGAACAAAATTCAAAATTAAAGTCCTGTGACTTTTATGTGTATCAAAAATATTCGTTTCATATGCTCAGTTTCTGCTTATGTTAATAAAACAAATGGATACAACAATTCAGTTTCTCTTTTATTCATTCATTCACATAAAGATGCAAACTAGGAAAACAATGAATTAATTTTGACATAATCAAAACTAAAACATTTTTATGACTAAATTCATACCACATAAGGAAACAGAATTATTCTTCTTTCTATATCATTACTTCTGATCTCAGGGAATACAATGATAATGAAATTTAAATGAAACTTGATATGAAGTTATACCAGAATAAGATATTTATAATATTATAAAAATCTCAAATACTTCATATAATATAAAAGTGTTTATTTTTTTCAGGGAAACATAAACATTATAAGAAACTTAATCTTATGCAATAGAACATTCAAATGAATGTTGAATATTGAATTTACACAATCAAAATAATGTGAAAATCCAAAGATAGGGAAGAAATTCAATATTAACCTTCTTTTGGAAATATTTGACTTATCCATTTTGTTTCATGCTTCTAATTATGCTAAAAATTCATAGCTGATATTCAAGGAATCTATTTTTTCATCGATTTAACAATTTTTATGTACGAACAAAAATATTTACTGGACTTTGAAACAGTAAAGACTATGAACACAACACAAAATCAGATGAATCAATTAAATCAAGTGGCCAACATATTTTACAATATTCAGTTCAAAATTATTCAATTTTATGTATACAGTAGAACATTGCTTTGCTGATAATATTAGTCATATCTTAAGGAAGATATTCCAAAACTGGTTCTCTTGCAATAATTTTGTCATTTTAGGTAGACATAAGGTTTTCCACCATTTGTACATTAGAATGTAAATTCAGTATATCTTGGTTGCAGAGGTCTCAGTATCTCAAAAGGGATACTGCTCCAAATTAATTACGTTATTCATCTCAGAGAGTAATTCAGGTTTAGAAAACTTTTATTATATTTTTGAGGTATTTTTTAGTGATCAATCTAGGTCTTATATTAAACATCTGAACCTATCAGAATTGACTTCAAACTTATATTCTCTTAGTTCTAGTTAAATACAGATATTTTAGTTCTGTAATGTTCCATTCCTCCAAATCTCTTTATATTAATACTGTTAATATGAAAAATAATCAATCATAATGATTAAAAATTTAAAATATTAAAATTAATATTGCATCTATATATGGTGCACCCTTAAAATACCTTTTATTTGTTTTTATTTTTTTGCAGTATGCGGGCCTCTCACTGTTGTGGCCTCTCCCATTGCGGAGCACAGGCTCCGGATGCACAGGCTCAGTGACCATGGCTCACGGGCCCAGCCGCTCCACGGCATGTGGGATCTTCCTGGACTGGGGCACGAACCCATGTCCTCTGCATCGGCAGGCAGACTCTCAACCACTGTGCCACCAGGGAAGCCCTACCTTTTAAAATGAATATATAATCCTATATCTTTAAAGAGGCTGAGAGAGAAAACAAAGCACGTATGTATTTATAAAGTTTAATGTCTTATTTACCATTTCTAGTTCTCTTAATTTCTTCCTGTGGATTCTATTTGCCATCTTATATCATTTCCTTACTCTAAAAGCTTGCTCTCTCCTCCTCACTTCTTGTCACTACTGTCAAATATATTACTTTTCTATATGTGATAGGCCCAATAATACAATTATATACATATTGTTTTATATAATTTCTTATTAAATCAGTTAAGAAAAGAAGCAGCATGAAATTATACTGTAGTTTGTAATTACCTGCACACTTACCTTTACTTGTATTCTTTTTTTTTTTAAACATGTGGATTTAAGTTACTATTTAGTGTGACTTGCTTTCAGCCTGAAGAAATTCCATTAGTAGTTTTTTGGAAATCATGCCTGCTAGCAACGAATTCTCTCTTTTGTTCATGTGGGAATGTCTTTATTTAGCCTTTATTTTTTAAAAGTTAGTTTTACTGAATATAAGATTTTTTTATTGGCAGTTTTTTACTTTCAGCATTTTGAATATGTTCTCCTACTCCCTTCTGGCCTCCACATCTTTCTGATTAGAAGTCAGCTGTATTTTTATTGAGGTTCCCTTATATATAATGAGGCAGTTTTCTTTTATTACTTTCAAGATTTTTCTCTTCATCTCTGGTTTTCATTTTGTCTCTACAGTGTCTATTTGTGAATCCCTTTGTGTCTATCCTACTTGGAATTCATTGAGTTTCTTGGGTGTGTAGATAAAGATTTTTCATCAAACTTCGGAAGATTTCAGCCATTAACCCTTTAAATATTTTTAATATTCCTTTCTCTTTTTATCTCCCTCTGATACTACCATTACATGTATGTTGGTGACTTTAATAGTGCCCCACACTTCTCTAAGGCTCTGTTCATATATCTTCACCTTTTCTTCTTTCTATTCATTTTATTGTATAATCTCTACTGATCTACCTTCAAGTTTGTTAATTTTTTTGCCAGTACAAACCTGCTCCTAAACCCTTCTAGTGAATTTTTCGTTTGAGTTGTTATACTTCCGAATCCAGAATTTCCACTTGGCTCTTTTTTAATATACTGTCTATTTGGTGCGACATCATCATTATACCTTCCTTTAATTCTTATTTTTTTCTTGTCTTTTTGCGGTACGCAGGCCTCTCACTGTTGTGGCCTCTCCCGTTGCGGAGCACAGGCTCCAGACGCGCAGGCTCAATGGCCATGGCTCACGGACCCAGCCGCTCCGCAGCACGTGGGATCCTCCCAGACCAGGGAACGAACCCGCATCCCTTGCATTGGCAGGCGGACTCTCAACCACTGCGCCACCAGGGAAGCCCCTCCTTTAATTCTTTAAACATGGTTTGCTTTGTTCCTCGGACATATTTATAATCACTGTTTTGAAGTCTTGTTTACTAGGTCCATCTCGTGGGTCCCTTCAACTGCCTCTATTACCTGCTTATTTTCTGTGTATAGGTCATATGTTCTTCCTGTTTCTTTGCATGCCTCATACATTTTTTGTTGAAAACTAGATAGTATACTGTAGAAAATCTGGATGCTGACCCCTATCCTCAGGAATTGTGGTTACATTTTGCTTGGACATTTGTTTGTTTAGTGACTCAGCTTAACTAATCATGTGGTTTATTTCCACAGCAGTGGGTAGTCTCTGTTATTGCAACTCTTATTCGTTTCTCCTTGTTTTTAGGTTTTGATCTGGCTACCCAGGTGTGCCAGTTATTGGTTCTATGTTAAATTTTTACCTTTTACCTTTACATGTGTATATGTAGTTTGAAGTCTGTTGAGGTAGTTTATATGTTTTGCCTCACATTCACCCAATGATTAGTAGTTTGGATGCTTCCTCTCTGTTTTTTTTTTTTTTTTTTTTCATGAGAGGTTGCTGCTTTGGGCAAGCACATAATCTTCCAGATTGGTGGGGATGACTGTGATTTATCAGGAGTTTTGTTAAACTACTTATGCCAGTGAGGGTTCATTCTGTGTTGATGGGTCTGTGTGCAGTTTGGGAAATGCTTTCAAGTCTGTTCCACATCCTGCACTGATTGCTTCCGGGTGGGGACAGTCTAGTGCATGTACACAGACTTCCTGATCCACAGCATGGCTGATTTCCAGGAGGACTCTTCTTGACTGTTTCTTTTCTTGGTTCTGGCTATTAAACTTCTAACTGCTCTGCTATTTTCCTTGTATCATGGAGCTGTCAGCCTTCTTTTTATCGTTTTTCACCAAGATCTCCAATGTTTTTGACAAGACCCTTAAGCATGGAGTTCTCTACCCTTTCTCCCAAATAAAGTAATTCCCCTCAGGTAGAGCTGTGGAACTCTTTGTCCTTATAGCCTGTCTTTCCTCCTGGGTAGAAGCCCTGTGCTTTGCACTGAAGCTGAGGATAGAGACCTGCTTTTCCGGAAATGATACCCCTACTCTACAAGTGTGTACTTGAGTGGATAGTTGGCACCTTCTGTTATTATTTTTTCATTTTCCAGAATGGAACCTTCAATCTATTAGTGAGTTGTGGGTGGTGATAATCAGTGCCCCAGTGTTCTGGGCCTGCTACACATCGTGTAGAACTTCCTGATAAATCTTCCCCTCCTGGGAAAAAATTATAGCCCCAGACTGGCAGCTGGTATGAGAAGAAACTTCAGTGATCTTGGTCAGACCTCCCTGGAGTACAGTGCATATCACTGAGCTTGCATAACACAGAGGTTGTGGTGGTAAAGGAACTGGTTGTTGCTCTAATACCATAAACCCTCATTGTTCTTACTGAGATTTAGTAGGCTTTTTAATTTTTTTAACATCTTTATTGGACTATAATTGCTTTACCATGTTGTGTTAGTTTCTGCTGTATAACAAAGTGAATCAGCTATATGTGTACATATATCCCCATATCCCCTCCATCTTGCATCTACCCCCACCATCCTAATCCCACCTCTCTAGGTGGTCACAAAGCACCGAGCTGATCTCCCTGTGCTATTCAGCTGCTTCCCACTAGCTCTCTATTTTACATTTGGTAGTGTACATATGTCTACGCCACTCTCTCACTTCGTCCCAGCTTTCCCTCCCCCCTCCCAGTGTCCTCAAGTCCATTCTCTACATCTGCATGCTTATTCCTGTCCTGCTCCTAGGTTCTTCAGAACAATTTTTTTTTAAGATTCCATATATATGTGTTAGCATACAGTATTTGTTTTTCACTTTCTGACTTACTTCACTGTATGACAGATTCGAGGTACATCCACCTCATTACAAATAACTCAATTTCGTTTCTTTTATGGCCGAGTAATATTCCATTGCATATATGTGCCACATCTGCTTTATCCATTCATCTGTCGATGGACACTTAGGTTGCTTCCATGTCCTAGCTGTTGTAAATAGTGCTGCGATAAACATTGTGGTACATGACTCTTTTTGAATTATGGTTTTCTCAGGGTATATGTCCAGTAGTGGGATTTCTGGGTCATATGGTAGTTCTATTTTTAGATTTTTAAGGAACATCCATACAGTTCTCCATAGTGGCTGTATCAGTTTACATTCCCACCAACAGTGCAAGAGGGTCCCCTTTTCTCCACACCCTCTCCAGCATTTATTGTTTGTAGATCTTTTGATGATGATCATTCTGACCAGTGTGAAGTGATGCCTCATTGTGGTTTTGATTTGCATTTCTCTAATGATTAGTGATGTTGAGCATCCATTCATGTGTTTGTTGACAATCTATATATCTTCTTTGGAGAAATGTTTAAGTCTTCTGCCCATTTTTGGATTGGGTTTTTTTTTTTTTTGATATTGAGCTACATGAACTGCCTGTGTATTCTGGAGATTAATCCTTTGTCAGTTGCTTCATTTGTAAATATTTTCTCCCATTCTGAGTGTTGTCTTTTCATCTTGTTGACGGTTTCCTGTGCTGTGCAAAACCTTTTAAGTTTCATTATGTCCCATTTGTTTATTTTTGTTTTTATTTCCATTTCTCTAGGAGGTGGGTCAAAAAAGATCTTGCTGTGATTTTTGCCACAGAGTGTTCTGTCTTTGTTTTCCTGTAAGAGTTTTATAGTTTTGGGCCTTACATTTATGTCTTTAATCCATTTTGAGCTTATTTTTGTATGCAGTGTTAGGGAGTGTTCTAATTTCATTCTTTCACATGTAGCTGTCCAGTTTTCCCAGCACCACTTATTGAAGAGTCTTTCTTTTCTCCATTATGTATTCTTGCCTCCTTTATCAAAGATAAGGTGACCATAAATGCAAAGATTTATCTCTGGACTTTCTATCCCATTCCATTGATCTAAATTTCTATTTTTGTGCCAGTACCATATTGTCTTCATTACTGTAGCTTTGTATTATAGTCTGAAGTCAGGGAGCCTCATTCCTGCAGCTCCATTTTTATTTCTCAAGGTTGATTTGGTTATTTGCTGTCTTTTCTGTTTTCATACAAATTGTGAAATTTTTTATTCTAGTTCTGTGAAAAACACCATTGGTAATTTGATTTCACTGAATCTATAGAGTACATTGGGTAGTATATTCATTTACACAATGATGATTCTTCCAATCCAAGAATGTGGTATATCTCTCCATCTGTTTGTATCGTCTTTAATTTCTTTCATCAGTGTCCTATAGTTTTCTGCATACAGGTCTTTTGTCTCCTTAGGTAGGTTTATTCCGAGGTATGTTATTCTTTCTGTTGCAATGGCAAATGGGAGTGTTTCTTTAATTTCTCTTTCAGATTTTTCTTCATTAGTGTATAGGAATGCAAGAACTTTCTGTGCATTAATTTTGTATCTTGCTAATTTACCAAATTCATTGATCGTAGTTTTCTGGTAGCATCATTAGGATTCTCTATGTATCGTATCATGTCATCTGAAAACAGTGACAGTTTTACTTCTTCTTTCCTGATTTGGATTCTTTTATTTCTTTTTCTTCTCTGATTGCCGTGGCTAGCACTTCCAAAACTATGTTGAATAATCGTGGCAGGAGTGGACATCCTTGTCTTGCTCCTGATCTTAGCGGAAATGCTTTCAATTTTTCACCAAGAATGATGTTGGCTGTGGGTTTATCATATATGGCCTTTATTTTGTTGAGGTAAGTTCCCTCTATGCCTACTTTCTGCAGGTTTTTATCACAAATGGGTGTTGAATTTTGTCAAAAGCTTTCTCTGCATCTATTGAGATGATCAAATGGTTTTTATCCTTCAGTTTGTTAATATGGTGTATCACATTGATTGATTTACATATATTGAAGAATCCTTGCATTCCTGGAATAAAACCCACTTGATCATGGTGTATGATAATTTTAATGTGCTGTTGGATTCTGTTTCCTAGTATTCTGTTGAGCATTTTTGTATCTATGTTCATCAGTGATATTGGCCTATAGTTTTCTTTTCGTGACATCTTTGTCTGGTTTTGGTATCTGGATGATGGTGCCCTCGTAGAATGAGTTTGTGAGTGTTCCTTGCTTTGCTATACTTCAGATGAGTTTGAGAAGGATAGGTGCTAGCTCTTCCCTAAATGTTTGATAGAATTTGCCTGTGAAGCCATCTGGTCCTGGGCTGTTGTTTGTTGGAAGATTTTAAATCACAGTTTCAATTTCAGTGCTTGTGATTGGTCTGTTTATATTTTCTATTTCTTCCTGGCTCAGTCTCGGAAGGTTGTGTTTTTATAAGAATTTGTCCATTATTTCCAGGTTGTCTATTTTATTAGCATATAGTTGCTTGTAGTAATCTCTCATGATCCCTTGTATTTCTACAGTGTCATGTGTTCCTTTTCCTTTTTCCTTTCTAATACTGTTGATTTGAGTCTTCTCTCTTTTTTTCTTGATGAGTCTGGCTAATGGTTTATCAATTTTGTTTATCTTCTCAGAGAACCAGCTTTTATTTTTATTGATCTTTGCTATTGTTTCCTTTATTTCTTTTTCATTTATTTCTGATCTGATCTTTATGATTTCTTTTTTTCTGCTAAATTTAGGTTTTCTTTGTTCTTCTTTCTCTAATTGCTTTACATGTAAGGTTAGGTTGTTTTATTTGAATTTTTTCTTATTTCCTGAGGTAGGATTGTATTGCTATTAACTTCCCTCTTAGAATTGATTTTCCTGTAACCCATAGGTTTTGGGTCATCAGGTTTTCATTGTCATTTGTTTTGAGGTATTTTTTGATTTTGTCTTTGATTTCTTCAGTGATCTCTTGGCTATTTAGTAGCGTATCATTTAGCCTCAATGTGTTTGTATTTTTTTACAGTTTTTTGCCTGTAATTGATATCTAGTCTCATATCATTGTGGTCGGACAAGATACTTGATACCATTTCAGTTTTCTTAAATTTACCAGGACTTGATTTGTGACCCAAGATATGATCTATCCTGGAGAATGTTCCAGGAACACTTGAGAAGAAAGTGTATTCTGTTGTTTTTGGATGGAATGTCCTATGAATATCAATTAAGTCCATTTTGCTTAATATGCCATTTAAAGCTTGTGTTTCCTTATTTATTTTCATTTTGGATGATCTGTTCATTGGTGAAAGTGGGGTGTTAAAGTCCCCTACTATGAATGTGTTACTGTTGATTTCCCCTTTTATGGCTGTTAGCATTTGCCTTATGTATTGAGGTGCTCCTAAGCTGGATGCATAAATATTTAAAATTGTTATATCTTCTTCTTGGATTGATCCCTTGATCATTATGTAGTGTCCTTCTTTGTCTCTTGTAATAGTCTTTATTTTAAAGTCTATTTTGTCTGATATGAGAATTGCTACTTCAGCTTTCTTTTGATTTTCATTTGCATGTAATATCTTTTTCCATCCCTTTACTTTCAGTCTGAATGTGTCCATAGGTCTGAAGTGGGTTTCTTGTAGACAACATATATACGGGTCCTGTTTTTGTATCCATTCAGCCAGTTTATGTCTTTCAGTTGGAGCATTTAATCCATTTTCATTTAAGGTCATTATTGATATGTATGTTCCTATTACTGTTTTCTTAATTGCTTTAGGTTTGTCATTGTAGGTCTTTTCCTTCTCTTGTGTTTTCTGCCTGGAGAAGTTCCTTTAGCATTTGTTGTAAAGCTGTTTTGGTGGTGCTGAATTCTCTTAGGTTTTGCTTGTCTGTAAAATTTTTAATTTCTCTGTCGAATCTGAATGAAATCCTTGCTGGGTAGAGTAATCTTGGTTGTAACTTTTCCTTTTTTCACTTTAAATATGTCCTGCCACTCCCTTCTGGCTTGCAGAGTTTCTGCTGAAAGATCAGCTGTTAACCTTATGGGGATTCCCTTGTGTGTTATTTTTTGTTTTTCCCTTGCTGCTTTTAATATTTGTTCTTTGTATTTAATTTTTGACAGTTTGATTAATATGTGTCTTGTCATGTTTCTCCTTAGGTTTTTCCTTTATGGGACTCACTGTGCTTCCTGGACTTGATTGACTATTTCCTTTCCCATGTTAAGGAAGTTTTCAACTATAATCTCTTCAAATATTTTCTGTCCCTTTCTCTTTCTCTTCTTCTGGGACTCCTATAATTTGATGATAGTGTGTTTAATTTTGTCCCAGAGGTCTCTAAGACTGTCCTTAATTCTTTTCATTCTTTTTTCTTATTGTGCTCTGCTGTAGGTATTTCCACTATTTTATCTTTCAGGTCATTTATCCATTTTCTGACTCAGTTATTCTGCAGTTGATTCCTTCTAGAGTATTCTTAATTTCATTTATTGTGTTGTTCATCATTGTTTGTTTGCTCTTTGGTTCTTCTAGATCCTTGTTAAACGTTTCTTGTATTTTCTCTATTCTATTTTCAAGATTTAGGAACATCTTTACTATCATTACTCTGAATTCTTTTTCAGGTATACTCTCTATTTCATCTTCATTTTTTTGGTCTGGTGAGTTTTTACCTTGTTCCTTCATCTTCTGCATATTTCTCTGTCTTCTCATTTTGTTTAACTTACTGTGTTTGGGGTCTCCTTTTTGCAAGCTGTAGGTTCATGCTTCCCATTATTTTGGGTATCTGCCCCCAGTAGGTGGGGTTGGTTCAGTGGGTTGTGTAAGCTTCCTGGTGGAGGCAACTGGTGTTTGTGTTCTAGTGGGTGGGGCTAGAAGTTGTCTTTCTTGTGGGTAGGCCCACATCCAGTGGTGTGTTTTGGGGCATCTATGAACCTCCTCTGCTAATGGGTGGTGTAGTGTTCCTGTCTTGCTAGTTGTTTAGCATGGGGAGTCCAGCACTAGAGGCTGCTGGCCATTGGGTGCAGCTGGGTCTTATTGTTGAGTCAGAGATTTCCGGTAGAGCTCTTGCCAATTGGTATTATGTGGGGCAGGAGGTCTCTGTTGCTCCAATGTCCTGAATTTGGCTCTCCCATCTCAGAAGCTCAGGCCTGACACCAGCCCAGTGCACCAAGACTCTGTCAGCCACATGGCTCAGAAGAAAAGGGAGAAAAAAAGAAAGAAAATAAATTTTTTTAAGTAACAATAAATAAAAAAATTATTAAAATAAAAAAAAATATAGAAGAGAGCAACCAAACCAGTAAACAAATCTACCAATGATAACAAATTTTTAAAACTATACTAAGATAAACATAAAAATCATATACAAGTCAGTCACAGACAGCGAACTCTATTCAGGTATTCCACAGATGCAGGATACATCACGTTGATTGTGAGGATTTAATCTGCCGCTCCTGAGGCTGCATGGAAAAATTTCCCTTTCTTTTCTTTTTTGATACAGCTCCTGGGGTTGAGCTTTGGTTTTGGCCCCACCTCTGTGTGTAGGTCTCTCTCAGGCATCTGTTCCTGTCCAGACATGGGGTTAAAGCAGTAGCTGATTAGGGGGCTCTGGCTCACTCAGGCTGGGGGGAGAGGGAGGGGTACTGTAGTTATAATTGGAATGCGGGGCAAGTCTATAATGGCAGAGGTTGGCATGACATTGCAACAGCCTGAGGCGCACCGTGTGTTCTCCTGGGGAATTTGTCCCTGGATCACGGGACCCTGGCAGTGGTGTGTTGCACAGGCTCCTGGAGGGGGTGTAGATAGTGACCTGCTCTTACACACAGGATTCTTGGTGGCTGCAGCAGCAGCAGCATTAGTGTTTTATACCCGTCTCTGGGGTCCGAGCTGATAGCCGTGGCTCATGCCCATCTCTGGAGCTTTTTTAGGTGGTGCTCTGCCTTCTGTGGGAAGATGAGGAAGTAGTCCCCTCTCTTCACACACTCTGATAAAATGGTCTCTTGCCTCTTAGGCAGGTCCAGACTTTTTCCTGGACTCCCTCCTGGCTAGCTGTGGCGCACTAGCCCCCTCAGGCTGTCTTCACGCAGCCAACCCCAGTCCTCTCCCTGGGGTCTGATCTATGAAGCCCAAACCTCAGCTCCCAGCCCCCACCCACCCCGGTGGGTGAGCAGGTGAGCAGACAAGCCTCTCAGGTTGGTGAGTGCTGGTTGGCATCAATCCCCTGTGAGGGAATTTCTCCACTTTGCCCTTGGCACCCCTGCTGCTGTGCTGCTCTCCGTGGCTGCAAAGTTTCCCCCCACCCACCCCCCATCTCCACCAGTGAAGGGCTTTCCTAGTGTGTGGAAACTTTTCCTCCTTCACAGCTCCCTCCCAGAGGTGCAGGTCCTGTCCTTATTCCTTTTTCTCTGTTTTTTCTTTTTTCTTTGCCCTACCCAAGTATGTGGGGATTTTCTTGCCTTTTGGGAAACCTGAGGTCTTCTGCCAGTGTTCAATAGGTGTTCTGTAGGAATTGTTCTGCATGTAGATGCATTTTTGATGTATTTGTGGGGAGGAAGTTGATCTCCATGTCTTACTCCTCTGCCATCTTGAAGGTCTCCTCTAGTAGGCTTTTTTGAATGACTATTTCTCCACTGACTATATGCCCTGAGGACAATTTCCAAAGATTTTAATGATTGATTGTTTTTTATAATTTTCACTAGTTAAAATTATTGTTTTGCTGGGAGAAGTTCAGCCAAACTTTTACTCCCCAAGCAGCTGCTCAATTGATATTTGACAAATGTTATGAGGTCATTCAGTAGGTATATGATTGTCTGTCAAACAACTGATCCTAAAGCAACTGAATATTCATATACAAAATGATTCTCAATCCCTACCGCACATCATTAGTAATATTAAATTTAAATGGATCATATCCCTAAATGTAAAACCTAAAACTATAAATCTTCTAGCAGAACACTTATAAGAAAATCATTGTAACTTTGGATTAGGCAACAATTTCCTATATAAGTTTCCAAATCATGAAGCATAAGAGAAAAAATGTTAAATTGTGCTTCATCAAAAATAAAAATTCCTCCTGTTTGGAATCTACTGTTAAGAAAATGGAATGAAAAACCACAGAGTAGGATAACCTCTTCATAAAGCATAGGCCAGAATTCTAACAAATCCATACAACTTAACAATAAAAAGGCCAGGAACCCAATTAAATAAAAATGGGTATAAATGAACAGACTCTTCACAAAGTAAGATATACTCATGGACAAGAAACCAATTATAAGTAGTTCAACATCATTAGTCATCAGAGAATTGCAAATTAAAATCACAATGAGGTCTTCCCTGGTGACGCAGTGGTTGAGAGTCCACCTGCTGATGCAGAGGACATGGGTTTGTGCCCCGATCTGGGAGGATCCCACATGCTGCAGAGTGGCTGGGCCTTTTAGCCATGGCCACTGAGCCTGCACGTCCGGAGCCTGTGCTCCGCAATGGGAGAGGCCACAACAGTGAGAGGCCCGCGTACCGCAAAAAAAAAAAAAAAAAATCACAATGAGATAGCACTATATACACATTAGAATGGATAACCTTAAATAGATTGGCAATGTTGGAGAGGATGTTGAACAACGGGAATTCTCAGGTGTTACTGATGTTACAAACTCTTAGGAAAACAGTTGACAATATCTTACAAAGTTAAACACTTACATTTTGATCTAGCAACACCATCCCTAGATATTTACCCAAAGGAATGAAAACACTTATCTACAGAAAGACTTGCACATGAATGTTAATAGTAGCTTTATTACTAATTGCCAAAACCTTGAAATAATCTAAATGACTAGCAACAGATGAGTAGATAAACAAAATGGAGCATATCCATTCAATTAAATACTACTTAGTGATAAATAAATGCATGCCACAAATGAATGAATCTCAAAATCATTATTCTATGACAAAGAAGTTGTCACACAAAAAAACACTTATTCTGTTATTCCATTTATACACAATTCTAAAGTGGCAAAATTAATCTATGGTAACAGAAAACGTATCAGTGATTACCTGTGGCTGAAGTTAGTGGGTTAATTGCAGATCTGAGGGGGCATTTTATGGTGATGAGAATGTTATATATCTTCATTTTGCAGTGGATTACATCAGTGTATAATTTGTCAAAACTCATTGAACTATATACTTAAAATGGAGGCATTTAAAATATAAATTGTGCCTAGATTTAAAATAAATGGTAATATGCTATAGCTATTTAAAAAATCATAGTAAGATAATTACAAACTAGCTTATTATATTGGAATTTGAAGGATACTTTAGTAAACTTTTCAAATGACATTTAAGAAAACAAAACAAACAGCAGCAAAAATGTGTTCAGAATATCTAGAGACAAGAAAATCTACTTATACAAAGTTAAGTTAAAATCCTAAGTGAAAATAGAAGTTGAATAAAACTCTTCCTTATTTGAGTGTTTCATGAGCATTTGGGGAAAAAAGGTGAATAAATTATTTAAAAGTGTGTTTAATTTGCAGTAGGTTATTATAAGGAAAATTTCTACCCTATTTAGAGTTCTATAAACTCAGTCCCATGGTTCAATAGTAATATGCACTTGTGACTTGAGGTTTTGTTTTCATAGTGATAATAAATATCTCCACGTTTATTATGTTTTTATTATTATTGTGATTTTATTTTTATTTCAAACCACTATAAGATGCCAAATAATTTTAAATCCATATTTTTGAAGGGTATAATTAATATATTTTGCACACAAATTTTTGGAATGCAGGAGGTAAATGTAGATTGTCACTGGAGAATTTGATTATTTTTCCTTCTAGATGTGAAAATGTATAAACTTGATGCAAGCTAACCATTTCTTAATGGTGGTTCTTGTTTGATCCCTTTTCCTATTATAATATGAAGATGTGAAAAAATATTAGTTTTTAGATTCCTTGTCCTTTCTGACTCACTTAGAATAAACAAATCTGGAAAATCATAATTTGTTCTCTGTAAGAAGGAAGAAGAGCTAAAGGAATAAAGGCAAGCTGAAGCATAAATGTAGGAACTGAGAACACAGTTTTGAAATGGCACATAATCAGACCATAACATAATAATTATTACTTAATATTCCAAGTTATTCTTACACTTGGAATATAACTCTAGCCCCCCAAGCCTGAGTTAAGAGTCCTCTGGCTTATTTATGACAACTTGTGCATAGCTTGTTCATCACATTTATCACATTTCATTATAATTATACTTTAAAAGAGTTTATCTTGACTAGGCTGTGAAAGTAGGGGTAAACTTTTATTCATCTCTCTACTTCTGTGACTTCTACATGGCCTGGAACATTGAACTGATACATATTTCTTTCTGAGTTTCTGGGAGAAGAGTCTATGGAATAAATCAACCACACCCCAGTAGAAATATAGTTGGTGAGACTGGTTAGAGTGTTTCTGCTAATGAGATTTACTATCCAAATGCACCATCCTGGGGTTCTCAGAACTAATGTCATTATCAATTTTCAAGCATAACCTTCCCTCTGCACCCTCATACAAATTCTGTAAAGTGATCACAACAGGTATTTATGATACTTATTTTTTACTATAATAGGAAATAGTGTGAATATGATGTGTCTAAATTTAGTAGAGGCAAAATTGGGTAGTGGAGTGATTATTTTTCTTTCTAATTGTAAGAGTTAGAGTTCATCTGGCCATATCATAACCGATTATTAAAATAAAAAGATCCTGTCTCAAAAATAGCATAACCACAGCCTTTGAAGCATATTAATAAATTAATTATATGGCCCAACTTTTATACAGTGCCTCGAATCCCTAAATACGAATCACAACTTAAATAGTAAACACTGGTTATTATTTTTCCAATACATATGGTGGTTGGTATTGCATAATATTTAAGAGTGTGAGCACTGTAATCAGGCAGATGTAATTGCACATTTAAGTTATAGCACTTACTAGCAATGTTACCTCAAAGAAGTTATTAACCATCTGAAACTCAGCCTCTTTACATATAAAATGGGATAGTAATAGAGCCTATTTCTTGGGATCATTGGTGAGATTGGTAGGTTAAATATCTGAATTCAGTAAAGTATTTGCCACAATACCAGATAGTTAGTAAATCCTGTTTAATTCTAGTGTTTATTGTTATTATTTTAATCAAAACATATGCTACTGGCCCAAAAGCAGACACATAGATCAATGGAACAAGATAGAGAGCCCAGAAATAAACCAACACACTTATGGTCAATTAATCTACAACAAAGGAGGCAAGAATATACAATGGAGAAAACAGTCTCTTCAATAAGTGGTGCCAGGAAAACTGGACAGCTACATGTAAAAGAATGAAATTAGAATATTTTCTCACCTCATATGCAAAAATAAATTTCAAATGGATTTAAGACCTGAATGTAAGACCAAATACCATAAAACTCTTAGAGGAAAACATAGGGAGAACTCGCTTTGACATAAATCCCAGCAAGATTTTTTTGGATCTGCCTCCTAAAGTAAAGGAAATAAAAGCAAAAATAAACAAAGCCACTTAATTAAACTTAAACACTTTAGCACAGAAAAGGAAACATCAACAAAACAAAAATACCACCTACTGACTGGGAAAAATATTTGCCAATGATATGACCATTAAGGGATTAATATCCAACATATATAGAGAGCTCACACAACTCAACATCAAAAGAAACAAACAAACAAGCTGATTAAAAAATGGGCAGAAGAACTAAATAGACATTTCTCCAAAGAGGAAATGCAGATGGCCAACAGGCACATGAAAAGATGTTCAATGTTTCTAATCATCAGAGAAATGTAAATCAAAATCACAATGAGATATCACCTCACACTTGTCACAATGGCTATTATCAGAAAGAATACAAATATCAAATGTTGGTGAAGATATGGAGAAAAGGGAACCCTCTTACACTGTTGGTGGAAATGTAAATTGGTGCAGCCAATATGGAAAGCAGTATGGAGGTTTGTCAAAAAACTAAAAATAGCACTACCATATGACCTAACAATTCCACTTGGGTAGATATCTGGAAAAAATGAAAACACTAATTTGAAAAGATACATGCATGTCAATGTTCAGAGCATCATTATTTACAATTGCAAAGATATGGAAGCAATCTAAATGTCCATCAACAGATGAATGGATAAAGAAGATGTACATATATGCAATGGAATACTACTCAACCATAAAAAGGATGAAAATTTGCCATTTACAGCAACATGGATGGACTTGGAAGGCATTATGTCAGTTAAATAATTCAGACAGAGAAAGACAAATACTGTATGATATCACTTATATGTGGAATCTAAAAAATACAACAAACTAATGAATAAAACAAAAAAGAAGCAGACACAGATATAGAGAACAAACTAGTCATTACCAGTGGGGAGTGGGGGAAGCGGCACTATAGGGTTAGAGGAGTGGGAGGTACAAACTATTGGGTGTAAGATAAGCTCAAGAATGTGTTGTACAACACAGGGAATATAGCCAATAATTTGTAATAACAATAAATGGAAAGTGACTTTTAAAAATTGTATAAAACATTTAAACATTTTTTTAACATCTTTATTGGAGTATAATTGCTTTACAATGGTATGTTAGTTTCAGCTTCACAACAAAATGAATCAGTTATATATATACATATGTTCCCATATCTCTTCCCGCTTGCGTCTCCCTCCCTCCCACCCTCCCTATCCCACCCCTCCAGGCGGTCACAAAGCACCGAGCTGATCTCCCTGTGCTATGCGGCTGCTTCCCACTAGCTATCTACCTTATGTTTGGTAGTGTATATATGTCCATGCCTCTTTATCTAGAAACAATAAATGCTGGAGAGGGTGTGGAGAAAAGGGAACCCTCTTACACTGTTGGTGGGAATGTAAATTGATACAGCCACTGTGGAGAACAGTATGGAGCTTCCTTAAAAAGCTACAAATAGAACTACCATATGACCCAGCAATCCCACTACTGGGCATATACCCTGAGAAAACCATAATTCAAAAAGAGTCATGTACCAAAATGTTCATTGCAGCTCTATTTACAATAGCCCAGAGATGGAAACAACCTAAGTGTCCATCATCGGATGAATGGATAAAGAAGATGTGGCACATATATACAATGGAATATTACTCAGCCATAAAAAGAGACGAAATTGAGCTATTTGTAATGAGGTGGATAGACCTAGAGTCTGTCATACAGAGTGAAGTAAGTCAGAAAGAGAGAGACAAATACCATATGCTAACACATATATATGGAATTTAAGAAAAAAAAAATGTCATGAAAAACCTAGGGGTGAAACAGGAATAAAGACACAGACTTACTAGAGAATGGACTTGAGGCTATGGGGAGGGGGAAGGGTAAACGGTAAACATTTTTTTAAGTGAAAAAAAATTTTACTGCATAATTGACATAAAGGAAAGGGCATAAAACATAAAACAAAAATTAATAAATTATTATAAACACCAGTGTTGAGAAAAAGAACACCTAGATCAAAAAAAAGAGCATTGTTTGCAATCCAGGAAACTTTGTACCCTCGAGATCACGGCTTTCTTCCTCCCCTCTAGTTTTAACAAGTCAGAACTTGTACGGAAATGATTGTTTTGCTTTGTTTGAGTTTCGCTACCTATCTGTGCATTTCCAAACAATATTGCCCTTTTTTGACATTTATATAGTAAAGAAATCTCAGAAGTCAACAATAGTAAAAGACAAATCTAATTAGAAAATTGACAAAGTACATGAAGAGACATTTCACTGAAGAGGATATATAGATGGCAAATAAGCACATGAAAAGGTGTTAAACCTCACTGCCCATAAGGGATTTGCAAATTAAGATCACTGTGTGATACCATCACACAACTATTAGAACAACTAAAATAAAAAAAGAAGTGACCATAGCAGTTTCTGGTGAGTATGTGAAGAAACTGTCTCTTTCATACACTAAAGATGTAATATAAAATGTGAATATAAAATGGTACAGCCACTTTGAATAAGAGTTTGGCATTTCCTTAAAAACTAAGCATATACCTTTCATACCACCCAGTATTTGCACTACAGATATCCTGGAGAAATGAAAACTTATGTCTATACAAAAACCTGTACATAATTGTTCATAGCAGCTTCGTTTGTTATAGCCCAACCTAGAAATGACCTAGATACACTTCAATGTGTGAATGTTTAAATAAACTGTTGAACATCCATACCATAGATGACTACTGAGCAATAAAAAGGAATGAACTACTGATACACACAACTTGGATGAATCTCAAGGGTACCATGCTGAATGAAAAAGCTAATTTCTAAAGGTCATATATTCTTTATATTCCATCCTCAAAATCACAAAATAATATAGATCAAAAACAGGTTAGTCGTTGCCAGGAATTAGGAATAATAGGAAGGATTTGGGTGGGTGAGTGTGACTTTAAAGGAGTAGAATAGACGATGTTTTTGTGGTGATAGAATAGTTTTATGTCTTAATTGTGGTGTTTGGTACACAACCATAAATGTGTAGAAGTATACACACACATTATCCTAATGACAGTTTCTCAGATTTGATATTGTACTGCAATAATACAAGATGTATTCATTGGGAACCCTGGGTGAAGGGTAAACAACACCTCTCTGTACTATCTATGTAACCTCTTGTAAGACTAATTATTTCAAAGTAAGATAAAATAAATAATTTTCTTCACCCAGAAAAAGTTATGCAAATGGGAACAGAGAGACAAAGAGAAGATGGAATAACATAAATCAAAAGGCAAAGCTTAATTCCAAATATATGAATGGTTTCATTAAGTGTAAATGAAATAAACACTCCAATTCAAAAACAAAGATTGTCAGACTGGATAAAAAAAGCAAGATCTAACTATAATTTTTTTTCTTTCTTTTAAAAATAAGAACCACACTTTAATTTTAAAGCCACAAACAGGTTGAAAGTAAGGGAATTTCTTTCTGATAACATTTTGCTTCAACCTAAAGAATTAATTTTAGCCTATCTTGTCTTGCAGTTTTGTGGGAGATGAATTCATTTTGAATTTGTATTTCTGAATGTGTTTATATTTCCCCTTGATTTTTGAAGGATATTTTTACTGGTAGAATTCTAAGGGTTTATTTGTTTGTTTTTGTTTTTGAAATTTCAGCACATCAGCGGTGTCCTTCCATTGACTTCTGGATTTTGTTTTTCCTGATGAGAAGTCAGATGAAATTGTTACCTGTAGTTCCCTGTATGTGTATATATATATATATATATATATATATATATATATATATATATATATGTTTGTTTGTTTGTTTTACTCAGCTGCCTTCAACATTTCTCTTTATTTTGGTTTTAACATTTAAGTATAATGCACCTAAGTTTTTCTTTATATTCTTCCTATGTGAGTTTATCTAAGCTTCTTAGATCTTTGTTCTCTTAAATTAAATTTAGAAAAAAATGGGACATTATCTCTTCAAATATTTATTTTGGCCCATACTTGGTCACTTATTTTTCTGGGACATCAAATATACATGTATTAGATTGCTAATGTTCTAAAATCTCAGATCCTCTATTCTGATTTGAATTTTTCTTTTCATATTTTTCTTTTGCTGTAAACATGCACAATTTTTATTGATCCATCTTACTGTTTGTTAATTCTTTCTTCTTATGTGTACAGTATGCTAATAATCCCACCACAGTAATTTGTCATTTCTTATACTGTGTTATTCATTTCTAACATTTCCTTTTTTATTGTTTGCATCTCTCTGATGAAGTTTTCTACCTATTCACACATGTTCTTCACATTTCCAATTAGATCTTTTAACATATCAGCCTTAGTTATTTAAACTATCTACCTGTCTGATCACATTTGGATCATCTTTTGTCCAAATTCTGAATAGGAAATTCTAGCCTGATTCTGATGACTACTTTATCTCTTAATAATAGATCTCTTTTTCTTGTCTCATGTGTCTTCCAATATTTGATTAAATTCTGAATATTGCATGTAAAAATAGTAGAGATTGAGGTCAATAGTGTCTTTTCTGTATGTGTCTCTTCTTCTGCCAGACTGAAAGATTGACAAAATTTTTTTGTATATGAACTGAATTTGGCTTGTTGTTGCTTTAGTTACATTAAGGACATTACAGGCTTCAAACATCCTGGGGTGTGCTAAGTGTGAGGTCTAGCATGCTACAGGTTTTCTCTCAGTGTTCTTATTCTACCTTCACATTTCATCAGATTCTTCATGCCTGTGCAAAGTTCCTGCCCCTCCTCCCATGATACACTGCTATTGCTTCATACTCAATTGAAGTCACATTGTGGGGGCAGAGGTGTTTCTTTGTTATTCTGATCTTGCCTTTGTCTTAGGTAGGTTATTTGCATGTAAACTGCAGGGAGACAGGTTTTTCAGCATTCTTGCCTTTCCTGAAATGCAAGTAATCTCTACCTCCTACTCAGTCCAGACTCCAGAGAGCAGGCAAATTTTCCACTCTTCCTCAGTGCAACGAATCTATATTTTGTACCAGTGAAGAGTTGATAGAGAGGATTTCTATTTTCCTCCCTTCCTATACCACCCCCTCCCCCACCACAAAGGCAGCTGAAATCTGCCTTATATCAGTTCAGGATTCTAGGAATGAGTATGTTTCCTACTCCACCCTAGTGGTAGATGGCTATCTCAGCACAGAGTCCAGAAAAGGAAGATTTATTGTCCCTTCTCTAGTAGTAGGCATCATCTTTTTGAAATCAGTAGAGTCTTGGGTCTGGGGGAGTTATGTATCCTTCCACCCAGTGGCAGTGGCTTTTGTCTCATATCAGAAGAGAGTCCAGGGTGAGGACATTTCCAGTTTATCTCTCAGTGGTAGCTAACCACTACCTTACAGTCTGGTGGGGTCCAGAGTACAGATGGATTTCTCCTAATCCTACTGCTCTCTCCTTAAAACTAGGCTGACTTTACAAAAATAGTCCACAGAAGTGGTGGTTTTAATCAGCTTTCTTGCTCGGCTCTGGGTTGTTCTCATGGACACTTGGTAGAAGTCATGAAAACGAGTGAGTAGGTGGGTGCTGATTCTCCTTGTGTTTGAGGACCCTAGGGATCCTAAACAGTCATGATATTCTTCATTCAAATTTTAAGAATTTGTTAAAATTTCAGCTTTTTCTTCTCACCAGCTTCTATGGTGGCCACTTCTACCCAGGCTCTGTCAAAGTTATACCAATTCATGTGTGCAGTTCTCAAGGGACCTGTCTCCTCTTGGATTTCAGTTTCCCAGTTTGCCTTGAGAACTTTGCCATCTGCTATGTGCTCCAAAAATTATGATTCTGTATGTTACCTGTCTTGTTCTCATTTTTACATCATGAATGATGTTCTCTTGCAGTGTTCTTTGTCCTAAGCGAAAATAGAACTCACCTGTCACAGTTAAGATAGTTGTGCATTTAAATTATAACATAGATTAGAGTAAAACATTTTTGGTCTCTGGATATGAATTATTTTTTAAATGACTACATATTCCACCACCAGCTCCCCCTTTTTTCCTATAAAATATGCTTGTTTATTCATGTTGTTGTGTGTAGTTTCTTCATGAAATTTTCCTTTAGACTTTTGGCTGATGGTGAATCATCTTGTCAGATAAAACAAGTGATAAACTCTTTCTCCATGTACTAGGATGACATTCAGCACTGGGGGATTAGATAAATACAGGGAGTCTGAAGAAATGCCAAATGATTTTTGTACAAAATGGTGTTATTTTAACACCAATGATGGAGCAAGTAATGCCAGCTTCATATGACTCTCAGAGACATATTTGTTTCAAAACAGAAGTTATCCAGCAAAACTGGTTCTTTTGACCTACTTTTTAGATTTCCAGAGTTTCAACAGATAGTCCCATTAAACTAAAAATAGAACTGTTATATGTGTTTTCTTTGATTTTCTCCTTCTCTTTCACTTTTAAGGCAACCAGCTCTAACTAAAAAAACATTAACTAAAGTACCATGCCAACCATCAGTGACTGTCTTTTCTTTGTAAAATCACTTAGCCTTCCTAAAGCTCACATTCTTCATCCCCCCAAATAAGATAAATTTACCTACTTTAACAGTCTTCATAGAGAGCTTGCAATGGAAAAATGTTACTTGTGTTGAACAATAAATATGTGTGTTATTATTACCTATTTTCTCCTTAATAAATATTGACCTGGTTCTCACATATGCTCTTCCATAGACCAATGGAGTTTATTTTGGAGGTTTGACTGATGAACTACTATCTCTTTTCCCATTTATGGTTCTTTGAGCATTATCACTATGTTTTTGTATTTATTTAAATGGCTCTTGACTGTTCTAATTAAGGGTGTACCACACATGCATTATCATATAAGGAAGTCTGAACAAACTATGCCTGCCTTTAACTTAGATTTAGTGTTTCTGTCATTGCCTAAGACTATGAAGTTTTATAAATATACATTAATAAGAAATTTAGTAATAAAGATTATCTTAACATCCCTTTTTAGTTATTAAATACTGGCTGACTGTAATAAGACATTTTGTTCATTGCAGTCATTGGCACCTGGCATTAAGAGAGAATAGAGTCAAATTTTTAATTTTACATTTCTTGAAACTGCAACTTATTCGCATTCAATGCTTTCACACAATAGCACTTACAGTTGGGGTTAAATGTGTATATTAGCTATCCCTTCCCTATGCAATCATAAATAGTGCTTTTATTAATAAATGTCCTGGTTGTTCTTTTGTTTTTTGTGATATATCATTATCTTTTCTTCACTATCTATTTACATCTAGGATTAGTAATGTGGTTCTTTTAATTCAGTCTACATGTGGCTAATTTAGGACACAGTAATACAGAGGGATAACCCCCAAACTTTGGAGTGAGATTCTCTTAATCCACCTACCTATTACTAGCTATGAGACTGGGCCAGGTTATTATCTCCAAGCCTCAGGTTCTCCAACAGTAAAATGGAGACAATAGTAACATTTTAGATCAGAAGGGAAAATGCATGTAAAACACTTGGCATATTATTTAGCATTAGCCAGTAGCTCAAGAAATGGCACCAAGTATGATAGAGATTATTTTTATTTCTAATATTGCTATTATTATATTTCTTAGAATAACCACACTTACACACAGAATGTTTAAACTGCTCCTAGCCTAATGTCACTTAATCAATATTTTGTTTTTGATGGTTTCTTTTTCCCAGATCAGGGCTATCAGTCCTAATTTGTAAACTCTTAAGGGGTGGAGACATTTATTTATCTTGCCCAATAAATACACATCACTCTAACAAATATTTCTTGATTATGCTGCTGATTCTGTTGTCCTGTTTCCCCAATCTAGTTGAGGATATTTTGGCATGCCCTCCCTTTTTGAATGCAATTTAATTCAAAATGAAAGAAAGACCATTGTTGGTTCAATTAGCTTGGCCTAACACAACCCCTGAGTTTAATTTCTGGATTAACACTGGCACTTTCGCCATTTCATTTTTTCTTTGGATCCTTCTGCTATGTATGATTTCAAAATGACAATTCCCTTTGGACTTCTTGGCTGAAGGCACTTGTCACTTCCAATTCAGTATTTCCTTGATATTTGCTCACTGCAGAGCATCTGTCTCCATGCAAACCACTTTGGTAGAGGATGTACATCGCTGTAATAGCAAGACAAGTATGATGCCTTGATTATAAGCTTAGGAAAATAAAAATACAGGAGAATTATTTTGAGGTTTTCAAAATCTTCCATGGATATATCTTATTTATGCTGCTATTTGAGTTTCCAGCAGGTATATTGCTTATATCTCTGTGGAAAAACATCAGTCATGGAAGGCAAGTCTGCTCTGCAGATGTTTTATCTAACATTGCCTGCCTGCATCATGTGGTCTGACTAAAAATGTTATTAATAACTGGAAAGTTGCAAATCTTTAAATAAACAAAGGCTGGCATTTCTTGTAGGGGAAAATAAATAAACAAACATATCTACGGAACTATTTTACTAATTTTTTTTGACTCATAATCCTTCTTGCTAAATCTTGTTTGTACTTTTTATTAAAAAAAGTGTTCAGAACTCCAGTGACTCTCTCCCCAAGCAGGTCACCAGTTAACTGCTCAAAATCCAGAAGCTACTAGCTTTCATATCAATTAATTCTACTAAAGACAAAATTCTGAACTATTGGACAAATTATTATAGTCTGTGAAGCCCGAAACAATTCAGAGCATAGCATGTTATAGTAGGGGGAACAATGAACTCAGATTCAGGAGTCTGAACACTTCTGTTTACTGAATATGTGACCTTAGATAAGTCAATAAACTCCTTTGGGCCAATGAAATACCTGCTTTCCCTTGATGATAGGGATACTGGAAGGTCTATAAGAAACAGTAGACATGAAAGTGCTTAATGTATGTAAGAAATGAGTTATTTTGTGACTGATTGCGTGAACTATTTCACTGTTATTTTTTTTCTTTGCAATTACAGCTTCTATCCTCTCCCAGACATTCCTTGTTCTTTACTTTTAAGAACATAGCACTCAATGATTCATTCAGCAAATAGTTTTGAGTGTCTTCTGGTATTAGCACTGTAGATACAGCAAAATCAAAATGACAGGGACAAAACTAAACACAGAAAGGACCATTTAGCAGGTGATAGCCTCTGGATGTTGTCAAGTTTCAGTGTTTTATAGGTTCATTAGTTTCAGTATTAATTAATTAATTAATTAATTTTAGTAAGGCTGAAATAGGGAAAGCCACAAACATAGAATGGTAATGCAACAAAGATATAGTTTAACTTAAAGAAGCTATTGATTTGAAATAGAAATAGGAACATGATATTTACGTTGAGAGAAATGGATACTTCCTACATTATGAAAACAATTTTGGCTATAAAGTGAGAAATTCAGTTCCTCAGCCTGATACTCATAGTGAAAATGTCAACGAATCTGGAAACTATTACCTTTGTCACATTCTGTTATGTTTTGGAAAAGCTAGATGTCTGGAGGGTTATGGAGCAATTAGCTGATGATTGAAGGGCATTTTCCACTTTGCATTGATGCACTTAGATTTCCTTGAGAAGACATATAAATAAAGGTTTACAGTGAATGACTTTGCCCTCCAAACTCTGTCTGGATGGCTTTTACCCTGCCATCCCATCACTTAGCATACAAAAGTTTAGCTGAGGAGTTTTATCATTTTTCCTTGGGAGAAAGGCTGATAGTGAAGCTTGAACCCTCAGTCTAAGAGTCTCAGCCTCTTTGTACTGTAGATCAGGAGGAAAATTAAGTCAGAGTCACATCTTCTCATTTGAAGAGGATCACTTCCCTTTGAACAAGGGCTTGTAAAGATATTTAACTTTTTCTGCCTATATATTGCCTTCAACAGAAACTTTAAAAGCATCTGGTGGATTTAGGGTAGGTGAATTTAAAAATGACTTCCACCATCTGGAACTTTCTGTAGTGGAGTTGAGAGGTAGTGGCAATGTGTGCAATTCATTACCTGTGACATCTTGTTCAAATATCCTGACCTCCCTGACCCTCAGTTTCATTTTTGTAAAATGAATGAGGAGGACAATATTAACTCAATGAGTATTTATTGAGCAGCCTGGTGCCCAGGATACAAAGGTGCCTGGAATTCATGAGCATGCTTTCAAGGGCATTAATAATTCTTTATTATTCTATGGAATGTAGCTTCAGTTGAGTGGGGCATCTCACTATTTCCAACAGACAACATGCTTATTTACTCTTCTTGTGATTATTTTTTTTCCTGCAGAATCTTTCTTTTCTGGCATGCCTACTTCATTCTACCTGATAATCTAACTCCCATCCATATGTCAGGGACACAGCTCAAGTCTCACCTGCTCCACAAATTTCTCCCACTTTGGACTATTCCAATCCATGAAGTTTGATTGAATTTACCATCTTACTCTTTAGCTCCTCTTTAATTGTTTCAGGTATGTTAGGTTTAGTTCCCAATTAGATTGTAAACACCTGTAGGTCATAAATTATATCCTGTATCTCTTTTGCAGATTCACAGAACTTGCCAAAGAGTTAACTGAACAATAGATATCTAGTAAATACCAATCCTAATTACCTAGTTAATAACTTTCTTAGCTTTCAGCACCCCAAAATGATACAACAAATGAATCAGGTATTTTTTCCATGATTATGTAATTTGTGAAATGTAACTATTTTACTTTTGAGTAGATCAAACATATTTTCTCTAATTTCCAAATTTAAAAAGCAACATTTATAATATTCTTCTTTTGCTTGCTACATAAGGAAATGAAGTAATTAATCAGACATTCTCCTTTAGTTGTTGCAACCAAGTAAAATTTTCAAAGTGTTACACTTAAAAGGACCATGACATCATATTTTTGCCCAGTGAGAAATTGTTTGCAACTTGAGCCTCAATGAGAAATTTGCCCTTTCAGTAATTTTTATTTTTAAGTAAAAGCCTGCCTGCTAGGAAAATGTTGCAGAAAATTACACAGAGAAGGAAAGAAAATCCCTCATAAAGTCAACAAGCAAAGCAGGTAGCAAGCACTTTTGAATAACATATTGAAGACATCAAAAAAAGTCATTTACAATCTAAAATTTGAAAACTGGAGCAAACTGAGACTAGCCAAGTATTAAGAGCTCTTTAGTAGGAAGGCAACCCTAAAGAGATGAATGCAGAATAGAGTGTGTGGGACAACAAAGGGGACTTACTCTGGCCATCCTTAAAGTGAACGATTCTCCATACTGCTCCCCCCACCCACCCACCCAGACACGTTATGAGTACGAAGCTCTATCTGGGAGAACTCATCCATCAAGCCTCTGGCACCCAGAGTGAACAAATTCAGGTAACAGCTGACCTCAGTTGATGTTGTTTTATTAAGTAAGTCTTATTCAGCAAGCAGTACTTACAACAGTACAGCTTTTACTTTTGGTTATGAGTCATAATTTATTAGTTTGTTAATTGATTCATTTATTTATTAATGCATTTATATCTTGCCTTATTTCAAAATTGATTTGTGCTGCCCAAGTCAAGAAAACTGTTCTTTAATTTTGGCTCTGCTACAAATAAGTGCCTTGGGGAAATTCAGTCAAACTTTGTTGGGCTGAGTTTTCACATCTGAAAATTAAGGCATAAAGTAAAATGATGCATGAAATCTCCTCTTGCATTTCCTTATGTAATGCTTTAATTTTTTTTAGCACGCTTAGCAAGAATCACCAGAAAAAGGCTTGTTGTGAATAAAGTATCAGATGAAGAAATAGGCTATATAAATGCAAAGTAATAATAATATAAATGCAAAACAATAATTATCTCTGAGATCCAGCACTTTACTACCAGTGGTGACATGGTAAGAAGGTGATTCACAGAAGCATGACTGCCATGATTAAGGCAATAATGAGAGCAACTTAGAAGAAGCAGAGCTAAGTAATCAGCATGTGGCAAGTGGTGGCAATCTATTTAAAAGTCAAAGCTACAAGGAAAGAATTAATTTATAGTATTGAAGAATGGGGACCATAGCAGGATATAATGAATAGAAAGTTAGAAAAAAATGTAGACTAAATAAGATAAAATCTCCATAGTGAAATAAAGTTCTAAATTCTGGAGAGCTCAGAATTTCATAAATTGCTTCATACTGTTTTGCAGGCTGAGACCGTTGGGAAAACTTGCAAGATTCCAGAAGTTAATTTGTCCTCAAGTAGGATTCTCTTTACTAATATGTTTCCTTATTTCCTTCAGAACTTCAGTAGATCCCTAATGAGGGACCACAGCTGTTACCTGGCGATGTAGTCAGGCTCTTCCTGAGTCTAACAATCTCTGCTCTCACAGACTGTTGAGACCTGGCTGTTCTGATTATTTTATTTGATTGCCCCCCTGCCCTTCCTCGATCCTACAAAACACAACTTTAGATTTCTATTTGCGTTAACTGCCTGCCACTGGGACCATTGCAGGTGGGAATGAAGATGGAGAGGGGTAGAGGAATGAAAGGGAAGCACACACATTAATTCCTCTTTGACTTGACCCATAAGTCACCCCTAATAACTCACCAGGCAGATGGAAATATTCTCTGCAGACTTCAGGGATAGCAACCATATCAGCCTGATCTATTTTGGATAAGCCTGATTGAAGAAGTGTAGATTAAGACATTTATTGGATGATCTTTGTGAGAATGTGAGAACTATTCTTATAGTAGGGGCTTTTTGCATGTTATCAAGTTTTATATGTACTATGTTGTTAATTCCTGTCATATCTGTGTGTTGTTCATTTCAAAAAACAGAGTGTAGATAATGTTATCAAAGGCAATTTAGTCAAGCTCTTGGGTCTTTGTCTTAAATATGCCACATAATAATTAATTCAGTCAATTCAGCAAAAATAGTTAATGTAATGAAATTTGGTTAGATCACTATTTGGCAAGATTGGATAAAAAAAGCCATCTTTGGTGGAAGTTTTTACAATTTAGTTAATTGTTTTGGCATATTGTAAGATTAAATGGTTTAATTCAATGATTGCATTTTGTATTAAAAGTAATTGCAACAAATGTTAGTTTGATATTCATATTTCTTCATATTCTTGTCCAGATCTTTTGGGAATTTAGTCATATACTTGGATGAATTAGCCCCTTTTTAAAACCTTTTATTGTAAGATAAAACAAAAACACAGAAAACCACACAAATCAAATGTATAGTGAAACTAAGAAGTCAAGAAATATTACTTTGCCAGTCACTCTAGAAGCTCCTTTCCTGTGACTCATCCTAGATTTTACCTTTTTTCCTCCCCATACATAAACAGTATCCTGACTTTTAGAGTAATCACTTTCTTTTGTGTGTGTGCGCGTGTGTGTATTTTAACCCAGGCATACATTCCTAGACACCATACTTTAACCTTGCCATTTTCAATCGAATGTGTCCTTTAAGTCTTCATCTACTTCTTTACCTACCAGTATGTTATACCTGTACAGTTTTCCACAGCCTCTGGAGTTTGCAGGTTACATGTTCATGGTACAGTCCTTTTTAAAAGGATATAACAGAACACACACACACACACACACACACACACACACACACACTCTCTCTCTCTCTCTCTCTCTCGCTCTCTCTCTCTCTCCTCTCTTGTTCAGAATATGAAGAGTTTGTGAGAATGTGAGCTCTGTTTCACTTCCATTCCCCTCATTTTCTCTGGGCATTCTCCTTCTTCTATCTCCATCACCCCTAACTTGCTAAATTTTGAATTCACTCTCAGTAAGTTTTCCTCAGTGTTAGGTCCTATTCTGGAATGGAGGCAACAAAGTCAGTTTTTAAGTGTCATAAAGGCTAGTAGACTTCTTTCCATCACAGGGTCTTACTGTGGGGCCCTTGAACTCACCTGCTGTTGGAGCAGGGTAAGTTCCTCCCATTTCAGTTGCATTTTTCAAACTGACCAGGGATGCTTTCCAATGATTACATGTTGCTATTTTGGGATTCTTCCATTTCAGGTTCATCGAGCTGCTTCATTGGTTTCCTGTTTTTGCCCATACAGATGCTAATAAATTGAAGGTCCTGTAGCTGAGAATCTGCTTGGATTTAAATACCCTTTCCCCTAGTTTTGTTGTTTATGCTCTCCATGGAATTTCGATTTTGCTACCTAGCTTCTCTATTTTTGGAGAAATTCAAAATTTATGCTGCCACCACTGACACCTTCCCAGAATCCATCAATATTGGCTCTTTAACTTGTATACTCTTGCAATTCTTCCAGTGCTTACTTTTTTAGTACTGTGTCACCTACAGACATTTGGTTGTGTGAATCATGTCTTGTAATCATCTCTTTTCCCATGGCTACAGGGTATGATGTCCACTTAGTTATGAAGTCCCAGCATCAACTTAAATAGGGAAGTTGACACTGTAGCACATGGGACAATAGATAGAGCATGGCTTAAAATTGGGAAAACATTTCTCAAGTGCAATATAATAGACAATTAAATATAACTTGTACTTTTTAGAATTTATTGCAAAAATAAAAATATACAGACAGACGTTGAGATTTTTCAGCAGTGTTCAGAATAGATATTTACAAGTAGTCTATATGTCCATCAGTAGGAGATTAAATGATGATAGCTAGCTATACTCAATACTTAAGGGAAAGACCTCTATGATTATTCTTTTCCAGAATTGTTTTTATAGGCATTATGTATATATGTAAATATATACATATATACAGAAAGACATCATTGATTTATGGTGATGGAAAAAAAATCTTTTGACAAGAGTTTTTGTATGGCTTTATTTTTCTACATGAGAGTGCATTACTTTTATAACCAAGGGAAAAATAAGTGGGGGACAAAAAAAGCAAATGTACATTGAATTTCAACATATCTAAAATTAAATACAGCCAACTTCATTATTTGTGAATATACCACTTACTAAAATTTATTTGTAATCTTAAAATCAATACTCAAAGCACTTTTGCAGTCATTTGTAGACACGTGCAGGGTGGTGAAAAAATTGAGTTGTCTGAAGAGCATGTTCCCAGCTGAGGCTGAACAACGGGACACCACTTTCTTGTTTCATCTCATACTGTAATCCAGTGTCCATTTTGTGGTCTATTTAGTGCCATGTTTTGCTCATTTTGTGTTTTTGTTGGTTGCCTCACTTTTTGGTAGTGCTGATGTGCTGTCTAGTGTTTCTAAGTGCAAGAAGGCTGTGGTGTATCTTACAGAGAAAACAAATGTGTCAGATAAGCTTTGCTCAGGCATGAGTTCTTGTACTATTGGTCATGAATTCAATGTTAATGAGTCAATAATATATATTAAATAAGGTGTCTTTAAACAAAAATACACATAAAGCTGTGTTATATATAGATCAGTTTACAAAAATATTGTGACCAGAGGCTTGTAGCAGTATAATCCTGTATTTCCCCTAGGAGCAAGGGTTCCATATTTGTTAATTCAGTGGTCACAGTAACTTTATAGAACATAACTACTATGAATAATGAGAATCAAAAAAACTGATTCAGAAACTGCTAGTTATTTAGCTTATCCAAAACAACTTCCACATCTGCAAACTGGCTACAGTGGTGTTTATCTCTGGGAATTGCTGAGTGTAAAATATCATTGTATATGGAGAGCCCATGTTACAGAGTCAACAATGAGCCCGTTTAAGACTTGACTCATCCACTTCTTGAGCTACCTAACACTGTCATCATATTCAGGTGTTTTTTTGTTTTTTTGTTTTTAACCCTACATATTCACATTCTAAATAATTGCTGCCAGTAACACATTTTGTCTTTGTCAGGACCTCTGAAGCCTCACACATTTACAGAACTTCCCACAGTCTATCATGTCAGATATTTTCAGTTATAGGACTTACTTATTTTGAATAAAGGTGTTGTAAAGTGCATGTTGGATTTAGGAAAATACTCCTATGAGCTGTCTCTGAATGAGAACTTGGCCAATAATTTTTCTTCCTAGTTAAAATTCTGCCACTTTTTAGTCTTTGCATTTGCTGAGAATGACCTGTTTCTTCTTCATGGGCAGTTCTGAACCCCCAGGTTCAATGGGAGCAATTCTAGCTGATGAGTAACAGATGTGTCTCAGAGTACAGGTAAGGGGAAATAATGACTCAACTCCTAAAAATCCCTAAAAATGAGACTAGAACTAAAGTTCAAATAAAGTGCAATTTCCTACCTACCATTCCTTTGAGAACCGATTTGTTAGAGATCAGCATCTGGCTGAACTCTTGGTAGCAGCTGATTTCAGGAATTCAAAAGCTGGTGAGATTTGGGATTAAAGATTCTGGGGATAGTGTAGTAAGTGGCATAAATGAAATATGATCAGATAGAATTCCATCCCACTTAATAATTTTTTTATGTCTTAAAAGTTATTTTAAAAGTTCTTCTTTCATAAAGTGACCTCAGCCAGGATCAAATGGCCACATATATATGGTAATATTATTTTCCAGATCTAGGAATTTTCCTGAATTATTGCATATTAAGGTATGTCTTTCCTTAGAGAAAAACAGGGAAATAGGAATTTTAACTATGGCCTAGGGCACAGCATATACACAGTGAGTTTGAACTCAGTACCAACACACAGTGTTGTGAATTATAAAGATTCTTGTATACATTTATAACTTGCCAGGTATTAAATAGATCACATGCTGAAGAAAAGTGCCTTACTTCTTTTATCTTACTTTCAAATATAATCATATGAGTAGCAAAACATATTCTGTAAGACTTTTGTTATAAACTCTGAAAGTTTTTTCATTCATCAGTCAAAATCTTAACCTCTACTGAGACAACTAATTTAGATAAATTCCTCAAATGGAGAAAATAGGAGTTTAAACTTGAATATAAAGAAAGAGAATGGCTTGGTTCATGTAAAATGATGGATTGATCAATGGGAAACAAAGTGTCTTTATATGTGATATATATGTACCGAAGAAAGGAGAGAACTAATTTCTAGAGTAAAGGAACACATGAGATAGGAATCATGGTGGTAATCAAAGGGTGTGACACAGCCAAATGCATCATAAAACTGCAAAGTTGAATCTGGAACAGAAGTATGCAATAATAAAAATTTAAATATAGACTGTATCTTTAAGAACGCTTGTTATTTTTACAGTGAAGTAGTACCAAATGTTTTGGCCATTTGGAATTCTGGTCAGTGTCATGACAGAACATTGGAATTTGTTTAAGATGAAAGATATCTGAAACTGCTATTGGATTGTAGTCCTGCTGGCTATTTTAGGCTTATCTACCAAGTCACTTAAAGGACATTATTTAGCACAGCTTATGTAGAAGTAATTTTTAATTGGATTTCAGTAAGACAATCAGCTTTTAATTGCCACTAAAGAAATACTTTCAAAAGTCATTGGTGCATCTGTCCTTTCACAGGATGGAAGTGCTACTAGCAAAAATTGGGAAGTCAGGATATTTAACTGTGTCCTAGGGGAGAAGAAGTACAAAGTACATTCTTAATTTTAGGAGCATTCTTCATTTATTGCTCAGTCAGGATTTTTAATAAATCCATTTTGTTGTAAACTCAGTATCAAGCACAGTAGAGACCATATAAAGGAAATAGAAGACAAAGTTGTGGCTGCAAAAATTGTTTATTACAATAACTGAGTGTTACAAGAGTTAAGGATGACAGACTTCAGCACACTCAACTAAGCAAGGTCATCCTGACCCTGAAATCCTATTGAAATTATATTAAATGCCCATCCAAGATTTAGTACCATTCCCCAAGATTCTTTCTCTCTCTCTTTTTAAAAATTTCTGGATATTTCTGGTTCACCTAGTAACTTCTGATTAGATTTCCAGTTTCTGCAGAATTCTCATTACTTAATTTACAAGTAATGAGGTTTTAATTTACTTAATTTACAAGTAACTAGGTTTACAAGTAAACCTAGAGTAATACTACTCTAGGTTTACCATGCCCTAGGTGTGGCCTATCCATGGACTCTGACTCTTTTAATTACTCTGATTCACTCCCTCTCCCCATTATCATTCACATAAGGATGTTGTGCTTGCATTTAAGGAGATCCAGTGATAGTCATGGGGTCATCACAGATTCATAGAGCAGATGAATTAAAATTGAATGTTAGATGCTTCTAGGTAAGAACAGTGGACTGAACACTGTGTTCCTCCCTTTCAAAGCTACACTAAATGACAGTAATGCAAAATATTTTGTTATATAAACTCATAAGTAAAGAGAGAACAAAGAAGAGATGATACTGGAATTTTAAAATAAACTTTATTAGAACAGTCTTAGATTTACCAGAAATTTACAAGGATATTACAGAGGTTGACATATGCACCATACCCATCTTCCCCTATTATTAACATCTTACATTAGTATGGCACATTATTACAATTAATGAACAAATATCAATATTAACTCATTAACTAAAATCCATGTTTAATTTAGATTTCTTTAGTTTTTACCCTATGTCTCTCTTCTAGTCCAGGATCTCATCCAGAACACCACAGTACATTTAGTAATCATGTCTCCTTAGGCTCCTCCTGACTGTGACACTTTCTCAAACTTTCCTTGTTTTTAATGACTTTGACAATTTTGAAGAGTACTAGTCAGGTATTTTGTGAAAGCAATTGGTATTTGTCTGCTGTTGTTTTCTGACCAGACTGGGGTTTGGGTTTTGTGTTTTGGGGAGGAATACCGTAGATGTCAAGAGTCATTTTCATCATATCATAACAATATGTATACTATCAACATGACTTTAAAACTATTGATGTTGACTTTGATCACTTGGCTAAACATTGTTTGTCAGGTTTCTACACTATAAAACTGCTCTTTCCTCTATATTCATACTGTACTCTTTAGAAGAAAAATAGCAATATTTTGTAGCTAGAAAGCTAAAGAAAGAATGGTCATTGGTGTAGCAGACCAGAGCAAGTTGAATCCCATTGAGGAAATGGAGATATAACCTAACTTGCATTGCAGTAATTCCCAAAGGATCGCTAACTGGTGGAACCAGGTAACTCTGGAAGCAGGATTATTGTGTGGCTGTTAATGAACACTCTTCAAGAAGGAGTTGGACACCCAGATCACTTCCTCTCTCCGCAGACTGGATAACGTCCTTTCCTGTATGGAGCAGATGATGCAAAGTTGTTTTGTTTGTATGTTGGTTGGTTTTATTTGCTTTTTAAAGTCTCCTTTTCCTGGAGAGTACAGTACAGTAGGACTTTGATATCAGGAAAAGTTGAGTCATATTGTAGGGTAAAGGTACAACATAAAAAAATAATTCTGTAGAAATTTGCAAAGTCATTATTAAAAACCCTAACACTCTTACCTCTTGTAGCTTCTAAAATACCTATAGATGTGTTTGACACCCTCTAGGCAAGAGTTTGTAACATCCTTCCCTCATCAATCCAACCAGCTTAAGAGGAAAGATTTAAAGATACTGGAGGCTTCAAATAGTTGGCACAGCACTATTAACTTGCAGTGCAGCCCATAATTCAAAAGCCCTACACTTGTACACAGGGTTAAACTACCTAAATTAGAGTATACAGCAAGAAAGCAGAAATGCCTTAATATGAAAAGCAGAGGAACCATCATTGATTCATCAGAGAAACAAGAAACAATATTTTAACTCTCAAATAAGAACAGGATGCTACTAAAAACAACAAAAGAAATATCAGAGATCAAAAATAAACTTTTAAAGTTAAAAAATATGTACATAATTTAAGAGAAATAAATAACTCAAGTAAAAAGTTTATGAGGAAGGTTGAGAAATTTTTCCAGAGAATAGAAAAAAATATATAAGATGATGCAAAAGATCAAGGAGGTATAACAAAATTAGAAGTTAATTCTAGGAGGTCAAACATCTGAGTGATATGCACTCCAAGAGGAGAAAACAGAAAATACAGAGAGAAACTCATCAAAAAAATAATTCAGGAAAATTTCCCACGGTTATAGATTAAAAGGGCCTATTGAGGACACAGCACAATGCATACAGGTATCACCAAAGCACATCACAGAGAAATTTCAGACCACTGCAGAAAAAGAAATATTCCCAAAATTTTCCAGAGGGAACAAGAAGGCCACATGCAAAGGATCAAGAATCAGAAAAGATTCAGAGGTTAACTATACACTGAAACTTAAAGAAGAAATAGCTTCAAATTTCTGAAGGAAAACTACTTCTAAAATGGTATTTTATTCACTGAAAACTATTTTTTATGTGTATATTTTATTTTTACTTTTTTATGTCTTTTTTAAATTTATTTTTTATTGAAGTATAGTTGAATTATTGGGTTGACCAAAATGTACTTTTTGTTTTTTCCATAAGATGGCTGTAGTACATTTAGTTGTCTTTAACTTCATTTGAAACAATTTTGTTAAATTGTATGTGACAGCTGTCATATCAGTGTGCATTTAAAAAAAGACATCAAAATTGGTGAATTTTTGTGTAGCCATTTTCATATTGAAGATGGAAGAAAAAAAGCAACATTTTTGGCATATTAAGCTTTATTATTTCAAGAAAGGTAAAAACGCAACCAAAATGTAAGAAAAGATTTGTGCAGTATATGGAGAAGGTGCTGTGACCGATCGAACATGTCAAAAGTGGTTTGCAAAGTTCCATACTGGAGATTTCTCACTGGACGATGCTCCACAGTCAGGTAGACCAGTTGAAGTTGATAGCGATCAAATTGAGACATTAATTGAGAACAGTGAACGTTATACCACATGGGAAATAGCCGACAAACTCAAAATATCCAAATCAAGCATTGAAAATCATTTGTACCAGCTCGGTTATGTTCATCGCTTTGATGTTTGGGTTCCACATAATTTAAGCAAAAAAAATCTTCTTGACTGTATTTCCACATGCGATTCTCAACTTAAATGTAATGAAAATGTTCCAGTTTTAAAACAAATTGTTATGGGCAATGAAAAGTGGATACTGTACAATAATGTGGAATGGAGTAAGTGAAATGAACCACCACCAACCACACCAAAGGCCAGTCTTTATCCAAAGAAGGTGATATTGTGTATATGGTGGGATTGGAAGGGAGTCCTCTAATATGAGCTCCTTCCGGAAAATCAAACAATTAATCCCAACAAATACTGCTCCCAATTAGACCAGCTGGAAGCAGCACTTGATGAAAAACGTCCAGAATTAGTCAACAGAAAATACAATCTTCCAACGAAAGACCACATGTTTATTTGATGACAGGCAAAAGCTGTTAAAGCTTTGCTGGGAAGTTCTGATTCATCCCCCATATTCACCAGACATTGCACCTTTGGATTTCCATTTATTTAAGTCTTTACAAAATTCTCGTAATGGAAAAAATTTCATTTCCCTGGAAGACTATAAAAGGCACTAGGAACAGTTTGTTCAAAAGGATAAAAGTTTTGGGAAGATGCAATTATGGAGTTGCCTGAAAAATAGCAGAAGGTAGTGGAACAAAAGGGTGAATACATTGTTCAATAAAGTTCTTGGTGAAAATGAAAAATGTGTCTTTTACTTAAAAACCAAAGGCACTTTTTGGCCAATCCAGTACAATGTTGTGTTAATTAACTGCTGCACAGCAAAGTGACTCAGTTATACATATACACATTCTTTTTTCATATTCTTTTCCAATATGGTTTATCACAGGATATTATATGTAGTTCCCTGTCAAAACTATTAATTAAATGTGAGTGAAGAAAAACTAATGGCATTTTTCAGGGAAGCAAAGCTTCCAGTTAGCCTCCATAGATGGTTTCTCAGGAAGCCATTGAAGGATGTATTCAGTCATCCTTTTTTTCTTCATTCACACAAAGACCAAAGAAAAAGAAAAGAAAAGAAAAGAAAAACCCCAAACACCCCCAGGCACTCATGAACATCCTCAGGGCCAGCTGCTCCTCTCAGCAGCTGCAAAGTCTAAAATTCATCCCAGGAGAAAATCTCTGCTTGTTCCTGAAACATTTGCCATGAAAAGCAGCCTCAGGGCCTCACTCTTGTTTCTTCCACAGCTCACCTATCAGTACCCTGTACTGGGGAAGCGACCCTTTTATCCAATCCACCTCCCCCCCTCCCCGCACCCTCGCCAGGAAGTTTTGGAGACCATGTGGGAGGTTGGGGGGTTGAGGTCTGGCTTGGTTGTGGTGAGTAGAGTGTGGAGTTTCCTATGAAGGCAAACAGGGTGCAGTTCGAGCTGTCAGGGTGTGCTATGTGATTTCCGGTGTTTGGGAGCTGTAAGTGCGGGGTCCTGATGGAGGGGCAGGGAGAGGATGGGCTGGGATGCTCAGTGTCAGGAGCGGCTCAGAGACTGGTAGAATAAGGCTGGAGGCGCTGCAGCTGCAATCCCTTTCCAGAGGAAGCCTGAAATAGCAGGATCTTGGGAGATTTACCGCGCGGCAGCGGAGTCCTGGGCTGAGAAACACCTGGGTGCCCCTGTGCTAAAGGTCCTTCCTTCCGTCCTCGTCCTTAGGGTATTTAGGTCACACCACCGAGCTCGCAATCCCAAGTGCTTGGTGTACTCTTCACAGCACTCCCCCACCCCCCAATCTGAGTCACTAGGAAGGGACATCTAGGGCCAGTGGTCCGGCCAGGTGCGGAGGAAACTCTGGCACAAAGGCTGCTCACGGAGTGGACCTCAAGTAGCCAGACCTGTGAAGTGAACTACGCATGCGCAAACCTAAAACTCTAGCCTTTCAGGAACCTGAAAGGCCTGGCACCAGGACAACGGCTTTTGGCTCGGAATCCTGGGGTCCCAATGCAACGTCTGCCAAGGTCCTAGGCCTGACCAATGCAAACAAGCTGAACTATTTATGTGGAACTCTGCACCATATGGTAAGATAAGATTTTTTTTCTTACTTCACTCTACTATTTGTATCTATACTATTAAAATATGTAATCAGTTATTTATCAAGATATATAAAAGAGATTGGTTCAGGCCATTGATGGTGAAAAAGCAAACTTTCCCTTGTATTTAATCTTCAATATAGATTCACCAGAGATTTTACTAAATTTACTAATCATTCTTCTCTCATATATTGAGTGACTCTTATGTGTCAACGAATGTCACAGGCAACTGGAATGTGAAGATAAATTATGTAGATATATAGCATCTAAGAGTTCAGAGCATGGTAGGGGAGGCAAAATATAGATAATTGTAAGCATGGTATAGTATATATAATAAAAACATATATGCACGTTCCAGTGGGTGTATAATGGAGGAAAGGACCCTCTCAAATTAAGGAGTAGGAAGTTTTCGGAGACTTTACAGAGCAACACTTACACAGTTTAAAAAATGACCAGCAATTTTCCAGACAGATGAGCTAGAGAATTTTAACTGGGAAGACAGAACACGCACTAAGGCATGAAACAACTAGTTTCTTTAGTCAAATGCAAGTAATTCCATAGAGTGCTTGCATACAAGTTGTACGTTTGTGTGATTTGAGTGGAGCTCAGGACAAAGAAGCTGTGGAAGGCAGGTTTAGATGTGAATATCAACCCTACATCTGTAAAGTCCTGAAAAACTCATGCATTCCATAATGAATAATCCTTAAACCAAGACTTGGATAACTAATGTTTCAACATAGTTTTATAATTTATCCAGACCTCTTTTGATTAATCCTAACCTGTACACAGTTCACGCTTATCCTCATTCAGTATTCTAGATTCTTGGTTCTACCCTCTCATTTATAATTTTCATAGCAATGGTTTCCATTTTAACTCTGCTGTTTATTAAAGTTTCTGTTTTGGATATATTTGACTGGATCTTCTGGATTCAGGGTATATTAGGGCTGCTTTGACCATCAGACGTTTAAGCTAGGTGACTCATCAGTATTAAGCTACATTTTTTTTTGCTGTTTGTTTTCGTTTTTTTGTTTTAACTTTTTAATATTTATTTATTTATTTAATTTTTTTTTTGGCTACATCGGGTCTTAGTTGTGGCACATGGGATCTTTACTGAGGCATGCAGGATCTTTCATTGTGGCACACAGGCTTCTCTGTAGTTGCATCATGCAGGTTTTCTCTTCCTTAGTTGTGGCACATGGGCTCCGGAGCACGTTGACTCTGTAGTTTGTGGCATGTGGGCTCTCTAGTTGAGGTGCGTGAGCTCAGTAGTTGTGCCATGCAGGCTTAGTTACCCCGTGGCATGTGAGATCTTAGTTTCCCGACCAGGGATCAAACCTGTGTGCCCTGAATTGGAAGGCAGATTCTTTACCACTGGACCAGATGGAAGTTTGTTTTGTTTTTTGTGTTTTTTTAGTATTAAACCTGGCAAAGGCAACTGCCACTGATCTCTACAGGAACCATACATAAATATTTAAAATTGCTACTGTGTTTTCATCTCGTGGATACCAGTAGCATACCTGGCCATTTTAACTGAGTGAGAAATTACATTTCCAATTTATGTACAGGACGATATTGATTTAGACGAGTGTTCTTATGTTTCTATTCATTGCTGTTTTCAAATTTCAAAAGCATGTTGTGATTAACTTATGAGCTTTCCAAATTAAAACAAAGCTCAAAAGCTCTCAAATATTGTTAGGCACAGTTCCAGTGTCAAAGCTGACATGTAAAGAACTTCATTTAGGGGTAATATATTTTATATGATTAAATAAAATAACTTTCTAGCACTTTTAACACTCCACAGAATAAGCTATACATTGTTTGCCAACTGAAAGCTAATAGGAGTCACTAATTAATTATTAGCTAATTGAGAAATACAAGAATCAGGAAATATCAACTTTGACAATATGCTTTAATTTAGCACAAAAACATAAAGAAGTCTTTTTAAAACAAAATAAAATATTTCAAAAGATAAAGGTTTTCTGCCATTCATATAATAATTCTCAATAAAGTCATTATCTTCATTGCTATTCTGAGGAGCATATTCTTGTTTCAGGATCTGAAACTGTGGGTGAAATTAGTGCAGTACAGTACTCTGCATTTAGTGAAAACTCAATAAATAGTAATGATTGATGAAGTGTCAAAGCAGCTTTCTTCCCTCCTGTATCAGTTGTATCTACATTAAAACAACCAATGGAAAAATGCAACTATTCAGTCATTACATTATACCCATGCAAAAAATCAAATTCAAATACACTTAAAAACCAATTATTTTACCAGAATTGAGTCAAATTGATTTGTATACATAGATATCTCCAGAATATAGGACTACTTGTCTTTCATTAGGATGCATCTAGTTATTAGATTTTATTACTTTCCAAATGGCATCTTAACTTTTTATCAAGGAATTACCATTTGGCAGGGGTTAAACTTTGAAGATCTTGAGAATTTATAGGTAACAGCTATTCACAAAGGCTGATCAAGGGAAACAAAAATTGTCACAAGGTATTGGAGGTGACTGATTAATACTATAATTCTTTTCATCAGAATTTTTAAATGCTGACTTTCCCTATTGTAGCCTTTTATATCACTTTTTAAAACTAAAGACTTTATTGAAATGATTTATTAGAGTCATCTCAGTATAGTAGGTAGAGGTATAGCCTTTGGAGCCAGGTGCCTGGGTTCAAATCCTGGTTCTGCCACTTTCTACATGTGTGACCTTGAGCAAGATACTTAACCTCTCTACCTCATTTGCATATCATATATATCATTTGTAAGAAGTGGATATATAATAATAATATTTATAGTGTAGTTATGAAAATTGAGTTAATGTTTGTAAAGCACTTAGAATGATCCTTGGAACATAGTAAGCACTATATAAATGTTTTCCTTAAAATAAAATAAATTAATTAATACATTCCCTGAAACAAATTCTTACAATACTGAAAACTGCAAAGAGGGAAGCAATGAATCACACACACCGAAAAAAAAAGAAAGAACGAAAGAAAGAACTCTCATCACCAAGAAATAACCTGTTAACAATATTATTTCAAAATTCTCTATTTAAAGATGTATAAAAAGAATAATGGATCAATATCTATGAAGGAAAATAATTTTATAAGAAATGTTATCTTACATCCTTTTCAAAAATGAAAAAGTATTAGATACTAAATTGGCAAATGTCATATAGATGTTTATTCACAGATTAATATTTGATAAAGGGACTCCTCTTTGAAGAAAAGAAATGATAAAAATCAAGATGTTAAAATTGTTAATTTTTTAATCTCACATTTTAAACTACTTTGTACGACTGGTGAAGTGATTAACATTCTTATATATTTTCATATTATACTTCCCCTCCTCATCAATACTTCATCCTGTAATTCAACAATTTAATCAGAATTTATCTCAAAATTAACGTATATACCTTTGATTGACACGTTATATTATCTTATATTTTGTAACTTCAGTTCTCCCTTATTTCAGTGGGCATCTCTGGTCACTTTTCCTGTTAGGTGTGTTTAAAGTACAGTTGACCCTTGGGCAAAGCAGAGGTAAGGGACTACTGAACCCCTGCACAGCGGGTTGAAAATCCATGTATAACTTTTGACTCCTCCCAAACTTAACTACTAAAACCCTACTGTTTACCAGAAACCTTATCAATAACATAAGCAGTCTATTAACACATATTTTGTGTTATATGTATTATATACTGTATTTTTATAATAAAGTAATTTAGAGAAAAGAAAATATTAAGAAATCATAAGGAAGATAAAATGCATTTGTAGTACTGAACTGTATTTACTGATACTGTAACTTTACGTCATCTGTTTACAAGATGCATCGTCTGTCAGTACCCACATCAATAGTGTCTTATATGATAAAAAACACTGTAGATGTTATACATATTACTGACACTAGACATCAAAAATAAAAAGATAATCTGAAAAAGAAATTCATATTTATTTACAGGTATCCATGCATCGATAATGCAGAAGCAGCAATATAATTGCTTTATGATAGTCTAGGCTATATACTAATGAATGAATCATAAAATTTTTATGGCATACAGTATTATGGTCATATTCATAATACAGTATTGGAAACTCACATGTAATGATAGGCTGATATGCAATTTCTCCAATTAAGAAAGAGGGATGCATATTATAGGTAATGTAATTATTTGAAAGTAAAGTTATAAAACAGTAAGAAAACTGATACATTATTAATTCTATGTTAAATATCATTCACCTTATGCCTATGTAAGAACATGTTTTCCACTTCGTGTCCTGCGTAGGATGTTCTACACAATGAATACTTAGTAATGATGATGATGCCATAAAATGTCTCATACAGTACGTGCTGCACAGTCACTAGATTTTCACATGAAGACACACACATACACAACAGATAAGTTTATTAACAGTACAGCATGACTATTATTTACTATTCATTAAGTGGAAGTGGATCATCATAAAGACCTTCATCCTCATAGTCTTCACCTGGAGTAGGCTGAGGAGGAGGAGGAAGAGAAGGGGTTGATCTTGCTGTGTCATGGTGGCAGAGGCAGAAGAGGTGGAGGAGGTAGAAGGGGAGACAGGAGAAGCAGGCACACTCAGTGAAACTTTATGGAAATACATTGTAAATTTCTCTGACTTTTTTGCTTTTTCGTTTCTCTAGAAATGATTCCATACAGTACCATTTGCTTCTTCTGCCATTTGCTTTAGCTTCTATGCTCATGTCATATAAGGATCCATGTTGTAAAAGAAGTCAAAAGTAGTTTTGAATGATCAGAGCCCTTCTGCCAGACTGTCTAACGTCAATTTGTTTTCTGGCACTGCTCCTGCTACATCTCTTCCTCATCATCTGGTTTGAAAGCACTCATCTTCATCAAGTGGTCTTCTGTTAATTTCTCTGGTGTGATGCCTATTAGCTCTTGAATTTCTCCAAGATCCATATCTTGAAATACTCTACCCCCTACCTTTTTTGCCATATCCATAATATCTTTCATGATTTCCTTGACTGGCTCTATAGTAAATCCTGTGAAGTCATTGACAACATTTGGACCCAGTTTTCTACAACAGAAATTTACTGTTTTGAGCTTGATGGCTTTCATGGCTTTTTCTATAACAACAATGGCATGTTCGATGGTGTAATCCTTCCAGACTTTCATGACGTTCTGTCTATTGGGATTCTCTTCCACTGTGTTGACAGTCCTTTCCATACAGTACTGTGTGTAATGAGCCTTAAAGGTCCTTATGACCCTCTGATCTAGATGCTGAATTAGAGACGTTGTGTTTGGGGCCAAGTAGATCACTTTGATGCCTTTGATGTTGAACTCATGGGGTTCTGGTTGGCCAGGGACATTTTCCAATATTAAAAGAACTTTAAAAGGCAGTCCCTTACTAGGAAGATATTTCCTAACTTCAGGGACAACGCATCTATGGAACCAATCCAGAAAAATGGTTCTGGTTGTCCAAATCTTCTTGTTGTACAACCAAAAGACTGGCAGCTTGTGTACGTCTTTTCCCTTCAAGTCTCAAGTGTTAGCAGCTTTACAGATAAGAGCATTCCTGATGATAAACCCAACTGCATTTGCACAAAATGGTAGAGTTAACCTATCCCTTCCTGCCTTAAGTCCTAATGCTTGCTTCTCTTTCTTACTGATAAATGTCCTTTGTGGCATTTTTTTTTTTTCCAAATAGGGCACTTTTTTCTGAAAAACCTGTTCAGGCAGATATCCTTTTTCCTCAATGATTTTCTTAATGGTGTCTGGGAAATGTCTGTTGCTGCCTCTTGATCAGCAGAAGCTGCTTCTCGTATTATCTTGACATTTTTAAAGCCAAACCTCTTTCTAAAATTATCAAACCATCCTTTGTTGGCATTTAATTCTCCAGCTTTAGATCCTTCACTTTCCTTTTGCTCTAAGTTTTCATATAATGGATTTGCTTTTTCTCAAATCATATTAGAGTCTATAGGTATGCCTTTCTTATAGCAATCCTGCTAAAAGCTGCATTTTTGATATAAGATAAAAGGTTATTTCACAGAAAGTGCAAGCTTTTCACAGCTGATGTGTAGCTGCAGCAACTGTTTCACAAATTTTCTTTTCTTTACTTTTATTCTTTTTTCTTTTTTTTAACAATAAATTTATTTATCTTGAAGTGGCAGCTACAGATCTCATTCTACAATACATATCAAGCAATTAAACTTTTTCTTGTCATGCCGTGACTTTTCTCTGCTTCTTGGAAACACTTCCAGCATCACTAGTGGCACTTCCTATGAATCCCATGGTGTTATTCACGGTTTATGGAATTGAATTAAACACATGAAAAATATGTGAGAACCACAAAAGATCAATTTTTACTGTGATATGCAATTTATTGGAGAGAGGAACTGTTCATGCCATCACATGGAATTTTAAGCAGGTACAGCACTTGAGCTCACCACAATAGCAACAGGAGAAGGTTATGAAATTATTTTAGTAGTACCATATGTATTACAGTACATTTTATGCAGTTATGATTTAATACTGCATATTTATATTTGTTTACAGTTCTCTCAACTGCAAATGGTGCTGCGTATGGTCTGTAAGTGTTTATGTGCATAAGTTTGGATAAATTTTAACTTTTTATAATAAATTTGTGTATATTTTATGGTAGTGTATGATAAAATAGAATAGTATTTACACATATTTTATGCATCCATGACATATCTAAATTTTTCTTAATTTTTTGATATTTCTAGGATATGTAATTTGTCTGCAAGTTTTTTCAAATTGTCACAAATCAAAATTTTTTTCAATATATTTATTGAAAAAATTCCTTGTTCAAGTGGACCTGCACAGTTCAAACCCATGTTGTTCAAGGGTCAATTGTATATTAATTTTCTTCATGTTGAGTCATCCTGAGTCTGTCTACCTTACCAGTCTATCTACCCTAGAAATTGTTGTCTTTACAGTAGATTTTTTTTTTTTTGCCTCTGCAATCACTGTTTACCTTACCTATTCTCCGTATCATTAATTTGATGTTTAGAAGTGTCTATTGTTTCTTGTTGTTTCCAGCTTACTTATTAGGTAAGACATGATGCTGTGTTTTCAACATTTCACCTTAGTCCACAACTTACCTTGTCATTCCCATTTTATTATCTTTTTTCTTTCTTGAGATCTATTTTTGTTACATCTATATTTTTGAGAATTATCTAACATGAGACATTTGCAAAATACCTACTTCTCTTGCTTGAGTCATCTTTCCTTCCAGACTGGTTCTTCATATTTTTTTTTTTTTGCCTCATATTTTATTTTGATGTATTTTTGCTGTGCCATGTGTGCAGTTGGCATGCCATTTATTTTCATCTTGTTTATATTTAATTTGGGTGCTCTGATTCTAGACTGTCTTCCTGCTCTGATAAAATTATAGCTGAATTCTCCTTGACACAGTCCCCATCTGAACTGTGATCAATTTTCCATCTTTCTTTTGTGTTGTAGGAGCAAGGACTGGATGTTTCCTGCAAGCCACTGTCCAGTAGTATGAGGGTATATGATTGGGGAAAGGAAGCGCTAGGCTGACTATTGACCTGGCATCTGCTCTCTCTTCTGAGATCCTATTGGGTGTCACTCCACACAGTACTTCATGAGGACACACGATTGGGAGCATGGTCCTGGAAAATGACAAGTCCTGGTTATCATTCATTTACAGATGCTTCTGTAACATGTAGTTGGCCCTAATGATAAGGGGTTTGCCTTATCTATTTATTTATTTATTTATTTTTAGAATTTCCTATTTGTTCCCTTGGTCTATTTCTCTACAAATTGGAGGATATTCATGAAAACTTTCAGAATTTTATCAAACTTTTTTTTTTTTGTTCAGCATTGCATCTGGAAGTGGGGGTGAGATTGTTGAAATAATGGCATAGCTGAGTTTTACCATTTCTTTTTATGGCCACAGTTATAAACATTTTGCCTGAAGATGCCTTCCCTTGTTTAATTGCTGTGCATATTTAAAAAATAATTTTATATATCTTTTTTAATGAAGGAAAATTCTGTAATACTGATTTATTTTGTTATTTTTAGTCTCATTTTGTTTCTCTTTAATTTAGTTGTCCCCAGTTATTATTCTTAATTGTCTATTGTTATAAAATAACCTGGTGTCTGGCCTATTTGAAATAAACAATGTAGCCACACTTCATATATCTTGACTCCAAAGATTTATAATGATACAAAGATGCCACTTTTAGCCAAAACATACAAACAACCTTGAACCTGGAGCACCTGTGAATTATTAGTGATACCTCTGTGACATCAGTGTGATAATTCATTACAGTAGATTACCCAATTCATTGTCCAATTCATTACACATATGATCATGAGAGTACTGGGCTGCTGAGTTTTCCCTGACAGATCTTTCCCAGGGAGGTAGATTGCACCATCACTTTGTGCTTCAGAATATAACAAGAACTGCTTCAATTCACGACTTTAAACACAGATGATGATAACTTTTGGAGAACTATTCTGGACTTTGTTCTGATGCTTTCAGTGGTTAGACTTCCAGATAAGTAGCAGTGTGGTATAATGAAGTAAAAAAAGGATTTTTTTTGAGTCATATTGACTTGAATTTGAACTCAGGATTTATTAGCTATACAATCCTTTGTAAATGATTTGATCTTTATATTTAATGTGTCATACACAACATAATGATAGCTATTTTTAAGGATTAAATAAGGTTAATTAAATTTGTACAGTACCTGAAACATCATAGGTCCCCAATAAATATTATCTTTCTCACTCTTTGTTCATTTATGACTCTTTTTAGGATTGTTAATGATTGCCTATCAGCTCTATTATAATATGGTAGAGAAAAACAGCAATTGATCTTTTACCTCAATACTGTTTTAGGCTGTTTGAAAATAGATTCTAGCATGAAGGATAATAAACACTTTAGCTTTGATCTGTTCTTCTGCCGGATCAACTTGCAGTTACAGGAATCCTCGGAAACAATGTTGCCAATTACAATTTGATGGAGTCTCCCTATAGGCCCTTAGTTCTAAAAGTGTAGTTAAGAGAATAGTAGTTAAGAGCTCAGATTCTGGAATTAGACCTCTTGGGTTTCAATTTGGGCCCCACCCCTTTATACTCTGGTAAATTAATCTTGCATTCCATACCTCAAATTTTTCAGCTGTAAAATGGGCAAATAGTTCTTAATTCATATGTTTTTTATAGATACTAAATGACCGAATTCATGTGAAGAGCTTGGAATAATGTGTGACATAGGGACACATTCAATAAATTTTATTGTCTCTTACTAAAGGCATACCTATTTTAATAGGAGGACTTAGTTCAATGTTTAACTCAAGATATTCTTGACCATCTCCATTGATATAGGTAGAATGAACTGCTCTCTCCTTTGTAGCCCCATCTAACCTAGCATATACTGCTATGATAGCATATTTTACATTTTATCACACCTTAAAAATTACCTACTGTCTCCTACTGCATATCCTAAAGGGCAAATATTACATTTATTCTTCTGTGGATCTTTAACACTTTGCATAGCCTAGTGCTTAATAGGTGCTGTGTAGTGATTTAAAACATCTGGAATCAGATTGCATTGGTTTAAATACTGGTTTGATCATATACTAGCTGTATGACTATAGACTAATTATTTAATCTCCCTGTGCCTCAGTCTCCACTTTGATAAAATAAGGATGATTATATGCCTACATTATAGAGTTGTTATAAAAATTAAGTGAATACATACATATACAGTGATTAGAATATGGCTTGGCCTATGATAAGAACTTAATAAATAATAATAGTTTATAAAACAATTCTCTATTGTTCTCTATTGTTGTAAAATTGAATTTATAAATGAAAAGAAAATGGTAGATGGTATCATGATCTTACCCACAAATACCAAAGTTTCAAGTCCCTAGTGTCATGGGACTATTAAAAGAGATTTCCCTATGACCAGAAAAATAGAGATTTCATTTAAAAGACTTTCTTTCATCTTTTTTTTTCTTTTTCTGAGAAGAAGCCATTTTTATTATTTAAAAATTATGTGAACAAAGGCAGGTAAATTTCCTGGTATACTTTCTTCTATCTGCTCTCTGAGTACCCTACTCAAAATCCTAAGGCTTTACTCTGATTACATCTGGTTGCCTCTTCCTATCATTAGGCTCTCCTGATATCAAGACTTAAACATTTTCCTAGACACATTACTTTCTTCCATTGCATTCTTTATTGACTTCACAGATTGGTCCTTATGCAACAAACAGACACACTGGCTGTTTCAGTTTGCTGAGTTTTAATTTCATGGTCCACTAGGAAGAAGATTCTTTGATGTTATTCCTAATAGCCAGTGGAATAGAGTGAAGCAGGATGAAGAGAGCAATAGAGGAGATTTATGTTGACTTGCAATTTCTAATAGCTGGTAGTTTGTGGCAAACAATAATAGACAATTCCTTAGTGAAACAATTTTAATCAAAAGCAAGCTGTATTGCCCTCTGGTTCTTTTCCTCCTTGACTGTATTCAATTTATATTTATTCTTGGTATCAATGAGTCACAACTTGAAAATATTACAATTTAAAAACTCATTCATAAAGATCAGATCAGAAATAAATGAAAAAGAAATGAAGGAAACAATAGCAAAGATAAATAAAACTAAAAGCTGGTTCTTTGAGAAGATAAAATTGATAAACCATTAGCCAGACTCAGCAAGAAAAAAGGGAGAACACTCAAATCAATAGAATTAGAAATGAAAAAGGAGAAGTAACAACTGACACTGCAGAAATACAAAGGATCATGAGAAATTACTACAAGCAACTATATGCCAATAAAATGGACAACCTGGAAGAAATGGACAAATTCTTAGAAAAGCACAACCTTCTGAGACTGAACCAAGAAAAAAGAGAAAATATAAACAGAACAATCACAGGAAATGAAATTGAAACTGTAATTAAAAATCTTCCAACAAACAAAAGCCTAGGACCAGAAGTCTTCACAGGTGAATTCTATCAAATATTTAGAGAAGAGCTAATACCTATCCTTCTCAAACACTTCCAAAATATAGCAGAGGGAGGACAACTCCCAAACTCATTCTACAAAACCACCATCACCCTGCTACCAAAACCAAAGATGTCACAAAGAAAAAAAACTACAGGCCAATATCACTGATGAACATATATGCAAAAATCCTCAACAAAATACTAGCAGACAGAATCCAACAGCACATTAAAAGGATCATACACCATGATCTAGTGGGGTTTATTGCAGGAATGCAAGGATTCTTCAATATACACAAATCAATCAGTGTGATACACCATATTAACAAATTGAAGAAAAAAACCATATGATCATCTCTATAGATGCAGAAAAAACTTTTGACAAAATTCAACACCCACTTATGATAAAAACCCTCCAGAAAGTAGGCATAGAGGGAACTTACCTCAACATAATAAAGACTATATATGACAAACCCACAGCCAACATCATCCTCAATGGTGAAAAACTGAAACCATTTCCACTAAGATCAGGAACAAGACAAGGTTGCCCACTCTCACCACTGTTATTCAATATTGTTTTCAAAGTTTTAGCCACAGCAGTCAGAGAAGAAAAAGAAATAAAATGAATCCAAACTGGAAAAGAAGAAGTAAAGCTGTAACTGTTTGCAGATGACATGATTCTGTACATAGAGAATCCTAAAGATGCTACCAGAAAACTACTAGAGCTAATCACAGAATCTGGAAAAGTAGCAGGATACAAAATTAATGCACAGAAATGTCTTGCATTCTTATACACTAAGGATGAAAAATCTGAAAGAAAAATTAAGGAAACACTCCTATTTACCACTGCAACAAAAAGAATAAAATACCTAGGAATAAACATACCTAAGGAGACAAAAGACCTGTATGCAGAAAACTATAAGACACTGATGAAAGAAATTAAAGGTGATACAAATAGATGGAGAGATATACAATGTTCTTGGATTGGAAGAATCAACATTGTGAAAATGACTATACTACCCAAAGCAATCTACAGTTCCAATGCAATCACTATCAAACTACCAGTGGCATTTTCACAGAACTAGAACAAAAAATTTCACAATTTCTATGGAAACACAAAAGACCCCAAATAGCCAAAGCAATCTTGAGGAAGAAACACGGAGCTGGAGGAAACCCTGGCATCAGATTACACTACAAAGCCACAGTAATTAAGACAGTTTGGTACTGACACAAAAATAGAAATATAGATCAATGGAACAGGATAGAAAGCCCAGAGATAAACCCACGCACATATGGTTACCTTATTTTTGATAAAGGAGGCAAGAATATACAATGGAGAAAAGACAGTTTTTTCAATAAGTGGTGCTTGGAAAACTGGACAGCTACATGTAAAAGAATGAAATTAGAACACTCCCTAACACCATACACAAAAATAAGCTCAAAATGGATTAAAGATCTAAATGTAAGGCCAGACAACATAAAACTCTTAGAGGAAAACATAGGCAGAACACTCTATGACATACATCACAGCAAGATCCTTTTTGACCCACCTCCTAGAGAAATGGAAATAAAAAGAAAAATAAACAAATGGGACCTAATGAAACTTAAAAGCTTTTGCATAGCAAAGGAAACCAGAAACAAGACCTAAAGACCACCCTCAGAATAGGAGAAAGTATTTGCAAATGAAGCAACTGACAAAGGATTAATCTCCAAAATTTACAGGCAGCTCATACAGCTCAATATCAAAAAAACAAATAACCCAATCCAAAAATAGGCAGAAGACCTAAATAGACATTTCTCCAAAGAAGATATACAGATTGCCAACAAACACATGAAAGAATGCTCAACATCATTAATCATTAGAGAAATGCAAATCAAAGCAGATATCAGCTCACACCAGTCAGAATGGCCATCATCAAAATATCTACAAACAATAAATGCTGGAGAGGGTGTGGAGAAAACCCTCTTGCACTGTTGGTGGGAATGTAAATTGATGCAGCCACTATGGAGAACAGTGTGGAGGTTCCTTAAAAATCTAAAAATAGAACTACCATACGATACAGCAATCCCACTACTGGGCATATACTCTGAGAAAACCATAATTCAAAAAGAGTCATGTATGACAATGTTCATTGCAGCTCTATTTACAATAGCCAGGACATGGAAGCCATCTAAGTGTCCATCAACAGTTGAATGGATAAAGAAGTTGTGGCACATATATACAATGGAATATTACTCAGCCATAAAAAGAAACGAAACTGTGTTATTTGTAGTCAGGTGGATGGACCTAGAGTCTGTCATACAGAGTGAAGTGAGTCAGAAAGAGAAAAACAAATACCATATACTAACACGTATATATGGAATCTAAAAAAAAAGAGAAAAAGTGGTCATGAAGAACCTAGGGACAAGACAGGAATAAAGATGCAGACCTACTAGAGAATAAACTTGAGGACACGGTTTGGGGAAGGGTAAGTTGGAACAAAGTGAGAGAGGGGCATGGATATATATACACTACCAATGTAAAACCGATAGCTAGTGGGAAGCAGCCGCATGGCACAGGGGGATCAGCTCGGTGCTTTGTGACCACCTAGACGGGTGGGATAAGGGAGGTTGGAGGGAGGGAGATGCAAGAGGGAAGATATATGGGGATATATGTATATGTATAGCTGCTTCACTTTGTTATAAAGCAGAAAGTAATACACCATTGTAAAGCAATTATACTCTAATAAAATGTTTTAAAAAAATAAATAAAAACAGTAAAAAAAAAAAGGAAAACAAAACTCATTCGTATTATAAATCTGTCTCTGTTTTATCTGTATACATATATAAATATACATGCATTCTTTCTTTTTTAACTAAATGGGCCAAAAGAAGTGAATCATTTTGCAGGCAGGAATCATACTCCAGCATCTAGCATAGTACCTGGCATAGAACAGGCACACTCAGTAAATGCTTATTAACTTAATAAATACAAAGTTTTCTGTAAGATAGTTCATTCTTATTCACCTAGGATTTATTCAACATTTTCCATGTTCCAATCCCAGTGGTAAGCAATTTCTCACTCATTTACCCATTCAGTACTCATCATAATCTTCTCATGAATCCATACTGTTAGTCTCCTTTCATAGGAAGGGAAAAATAGATCATATGGTTTAAAATAACATCCCCAGAACATAAAATAGGACACATTCATAAGTGAAAATGATGATAGAACCCAAGATTTCTTATGTTCTTTCTATAACATAAAACAACTTCCAATACAAATAGAAAAGGGAGGCTCAATTAAAGCTTTCATATTTGCATGATTTGATTTTACAAATGAATACATGAAAATTATGAAACATGCAATATACCAAAGTAATGGGAATTAGTAGTGTGTGTGTGTGTGTGTTTGTACATGTAGGCATACATGTATATTTCATGTATATTTTAGATGAATGGGCTTTGGTAAGTAAATAACTTTGGTTGGATCAGAGGGAGGACCCAGTTGGCATGTAATAAATTATGATGGATATACAGAAAGAATGTAAATAAAGATCTTAAGTTCTAGGCTGAAGAGTTGATATTTTATGCGAAAGAGTAAATGCAGGATGGGTTCTTGAGCAGCATTAACATAATGAATAATGCATCAGAGGAATATTCTGATCCTTATGCACAGTAAATGTCATGAGAGGAAACTGTTTTCATTCTGCTACTGCTTGACCTTGGTTTGCTTCTGGCTGAATATAGTTCATATCACTATGCTGATTTAGCATTGAAGTCTTTCTTCTCTTGCATATCATTATTTCAAGTATTTGGTAAGCTTTTACATATGTTTGGCCCAATATCTGCTAGAGCTTGCATTTCCAGAGCATAGTCATAAGCAGTCAGCAATTCCTAAATGATTGTCTCAGGAACTTACAAGGATGCTTACAGCCCAATGAGCTGGAAGAATTTCCTTGAGGACTAAAAGCATATTGTAAGACCAGCTTTCAGGATTCTTGTGGTTTGTCATGCATTACTGAGTGAAACAGATTGCATAAAATGTTCACAACCTTGCTTTGCGCCTTTGGGGAGGTTATAACCCACTGTAATCACTATTAGCAGACCAAACATCATACCTCAGATTTGATCAGCAGAAAGACAATTATAGAAATAAAAGATTTAAAATTATAGCTCAAGTTTTGTCTCACCAAAACTAACAGTTATCGGGGTGGGGGGAGTTTTGAGGCCACAGATAACTGTTAACCCAAGGAACCCTACCAAGCAAGATCTCTGTAACTTTTTATTTTTTTCTGTTGATGTTGTTTTAACTAAGTTCAGTTGATGCCCTAGCATAATCTTGTACTTCTCCCTGATTTAGCCTTTTCTGGTCCCATCACTTACCACCTTCTCTCACACTTTATGTCCCAGTAACACCATATAGAGATTTCCATAACTTCTGTGCTATTTCTTGCATTAGTATTGATGACCATGCTGTCTTTTCTCATGGGAATGTTCTTTCTTCTACTCATTCTTTCAAATTCAACTCAGTTTGTAATCTTCTCCAGGAGACTTCCATGAGCATAAAGATAGAGTATCTACTCTCCTGACACAATAGTTGGTTCTCACTGATATATGTGTAATTCTGTATACTACTTTCCATGTGCTTTTCTCCTGTGCCAAGTCAGTCTGTAACTTATTCACATTTCTAACTCTTAATGCCTCAAATAATCCAAGGTAGAGTATTGGGGCTCAATAATTTTTTGTTGAGTCATTAACGTTAGGTAGTCCCCAGTGCACGTGGAACTCCAACTTGACTATTCAAAGAAACAATTCTAGAAGACTTAGTAGGTAAATGAAGGTTTTTGTCCCATCTTAACCAATCAGATGCTAAAGATCCATTAGAGAGACAGCAGGTTATGATGTTTGCATAGCATAATAAAGTTATAATTTGTCAGTTTTTAGAAGGGAATAGTAAAGACACATTGGCATAGGTAAGGGTCAAATACCAAGGAAGTTGGTCGAGGCACCAATATTTAGTCTGGAAAATAAGATCTGAGTCTTAGGGATTCTGGGACCTCATTTGTGCATGATAACTGTGAAAGTCAGACCTTTTAGAAAACGGAAGATCAAAAATATGGCAGAAGTTAACTGGGAGACATGGATGGCAAGGCAGCAAACTGATACAAGGTGAACTCAATATATTTTTGTGGAGAGATGTTTTTGAACATTTGTTAAAGAACTAGTGTCCCAATCCTGAAGGGTTGAAAATTGTAGTGATCCTTGAGCCTCAATCTGACAGGATTATGGCAGGCAGGAATATGCCACAGAGTATTCTCCTTAAGGCTAAAGTACATTATAGGCTTCCATGCTCAGTGCTCCAGGGCAGTAAGAATGCTAAGCTCTGAATGCAGACTTGAATGATTAGTGTGGTAAGGCTGTACTGGGGGGGGGGGGTAGAAGAAAGGAATTGATATTCCAGATAAAATTCTCCAGTGATCATTTTCTTGGGACCTGTCCAACATTATTATTGGAGATGTGACCATGACTAAGACTGGATAATACAAGCAATAAATAGGGAGACCAGAAGAAACACAACTGTAGCGGTTCATTCAGTATGTTAGAGACAGTGGTAACTGAACCTGCTTCATTGCTAACTTTTACAGTTATAGATAAATTGTATTTCCTCTTCCTTGGCTTTGTTAAAGGAATGATGAAAAAGTCCAACCAGATTCAGAGCCAGGTTATAGAAGAAAGTCTCTAGAAAAACAGTTCTATGATATCACATGCAGATTATTTGAGAAGGCACTGTGACATATATCATCTTTTATGATAAATTTCAGAAGGGACAATTCTTTTGAGCTTGAAGCTAACTATAATAGGACAGGTAATTATGCTTTACCATGTGCCTGTTGAAAAGCGGGAACTCCTCACCTGTATGACCCTCTTCTTTTACTGCTCTAGTTTTGACATCATCTTCACTTGCTTACATCATTCAGTGACATTGTTTCTTCAGTCTATCTCCCTATTCCAATTCATGCTCCAAATTTTCTTCACAATGTTTGGGAATCTAATTTTATTCTATTGTTTAAAACTTTTAATGACCACAGGATGATTTTTAATTCACTTAACAATCCTCATTAAATATTGCCTCTTTATCACTTTCTGCCACTCCCCTACATCCTAGGACTACTTGTTTTGTGTAAGCTATCCTCCATAGGCAGGTTAGAAAAGTCATAAACTAAAGAGAGTCTTGGGATGTTATTGATTTGGTAAAATCTAGATTGATTCTGATAGTTAATATTTTGATAAGTTCTGAGAAATTCTCTTGAAATATCCAAAATTCATGGAAAAAATAATGTAAAGAGAAAGCTCAAAAAAAAGAAGAATTTTGTCTAGGTTTTAAAAGGCTCTTTTAAAAGCTCTTTCTTCTCCATGGGAAGCACTGAGGCCCAGATTTGTTAATTGAGTTCTCCCCGGACTGAACAGTTAGTCAGAAGTAAAGGCAAACTGAGACAGCAGGTTCCTGTTTCCAAGTTCTATAACAAAAGAGGTAGCCAGGGTCCCTTTATATGTGCCTTGCGTGTTTGAACTGATAGTGTGAAAGAAATTTCATTCTTCTAAATGAGTTTGTTTCTTTTGTGTAGTGTTACAATTCCTTTGCAGCTCTAAGAATCAGTTGTAGAAAATATATCATTCCCAACAGCAGAAGTATAAAAGATAAAATACATTTCATTGTAGTGAAAGGCTATACTTTCTCTAGGTTCCCTGAACAGCTGATGTGCACAATTGGAGTGGACTTGATCTTTGGGTTTAAAACCTGGGTTTTATAACATTCTTAGATTTCATGTGTCTCACTCAGCTTTAAAGTATGCAGTGTGTATACTGAGATGCATTTCTGTTCCTCTTATAGAGGCCTTTTAGGAAATTTTTGAGATGTTAATTCAGTAATTTAGGAAGCACATTAGTACTTTCGAAGATAGATTTCAAGATCATTAGAAATTTGGTTTGTCGTTAATTCATGTAAGTGAAAAAATCTGGAAAAAACAATGTCCAAATAATCACACATCACACTATAATAAGGAAAAATACTAGTTGCTAAATTGTTTTAATTTTCATTTTTATATTGTTCTTAGTTCAAAAGCAGTCTATCTTATGACTCAACATATTTCTCTTCCTAAGTGCCTTTCATAATTTTTATTCCTGTTTTCAAAGGTTGGGCAAAAGAAACACCAAGTAGGCGGACAGACTGTCTTACTTGTTAAGCATTATTAAGCTTCATGGCTTAATAAAATAATGTGGGATGGTAATGTGGGACTTTGTTCTTTTATTAATAATATACAACTGGCATGTTTACAGCCTCCACATACAATCATAAGTAATGTTGCATTATTCCAAAAAAGTAAAAATATAAGTTTTACACGTCTGCTGTTGTGGGACACAAAATAACCACTTATATTGCCTTCAATAGCTGTGCCTTTGATTATAAAACAATATGTGATAGGAATGAGAGTTAATTGAAAAAAAAAATTACAGTTTGTTGAATGGCAAATTAGTTTAGGACACATGCTTTGTTTAATTACAAACTCCCAGGAGGTAAGTGCAGAGCTTCCCTTCTTCTGTCCTCAACCACCCTTGTGATTCTCCAAAAACATTCAGTCTTGCATTCCTAACCCCACATACTACTCTTCACTCCTGTGAATGAACTAGGGTGACTGTATTATCTCAAATATGGATAATTTGGGAGGTATTTTCAAGGAAATATTTTCTGTATAGCTTATTTAAATAAAATGTTACTTCCCCATCATAGATTGTTTGACCTTTTACATATTAAAACAAAAATAAAATGAATTATTAGGATCATGACCCTATGCTACTTATTTCTTCTACGTATTTTAATACTATAATAACATGGAAATAATTTTATCATATATTGCCTATTCTATTAAAGTACATTTTACAGAATTCAGCTTGACCTATTCAGATATGACTATTTCAGTTATTTATTCATTATATCCTAGTTTAGTTATCTATTTTAATATCTGAAATAACTTATTTTTTAATTAATTATTTACAATGAAGCCCTAAAATAAAAGTAATAATGGAGATTTCCATTGAATGGAAAAAAATGCTAATCTTCCTAAGAATGAGAAAAGAACTAAAGTCTGTGATGTTCATCCTAAAGCCAATTATAAAGTAAAACAACAAATTTTATAGCACTTTTTTTTTTTTTTTAGTGGTATGCGGGCCTCTCTCGTTGAGGAGCACAGGCTGTGGACGCACAGGCTAAGTGGCCATGGCTCACGGGCCTAGCCGCTCCGCCGCATGTGGGATCTTCCCGGACCAGGGCACGAACCCGTGTCCCCTGCAACGGCAGGCGGACTCTCAACAACTGCGCCACCAGGGAAGCCCTATAGCACCTTTTGCTGGATTATTTTGAAGGCTTTAACAGTTTAAATATAATTACGTATTTCCCTGTGTCTATAAGCATGTCCCTGGTTCATAGATTTTACACATCCATGCCTGCTGTTTCTGGAAATAACTCTTTACTTCAAAATGTATTCTAATCCTCTCTAAAATTGTTTGAATTTAAAATCATGAAAGTAATAAAAACAGCATCTGCATTACAAAACTAATTTTTCTTCTTGAAGAGAAGTGGACATATGTACAGGAAGTTATGCCAGTCATATGGGGCTTTTAAAATTATTAGATATAGACAAAGTTGATTTGCTGTAATTTCTTAACCTAAATTGATGATTCTGTTACTTTGACTCAAGTGCCTCTTCTTCCTGCCAGACTACACCACCAGCCTAAGCTAGGAAGCAACTCCAAACACTCTGTCTAGTTTTCCCCCTCATGCTAACCAAATATATTTTCAATATTTTATTGTCAAATATTATAATGGTTAATGATATGTCAAGTATAGCAATAAAAATTTAGTGAGCAATCATAATATGTGGTCATTGTACCAATCACTATGTGTTATTTTAAATAATCATCAAAAAATTTCTGAGATGGTTGCATTATTATCATTTCTCAGTGAGGAATTTTAGGAAAGGTAAAACAACTGGCCCAAGATCATAAGATAATGAACTCCAGAGTTGGGATTTGAATTCAGAACTGTGTACTCCAAAGTCCATTTTCTCTCTATTTGTGATCAATGAAACACTAGACTAATTAAATCATCTAAAGGCTATATGAATTGTTTTATGAAATAAAAATAAAATGACAGTTTTGGCCTCTTAGATGGTGATTTGTAGACACGTGGATGGCTTTTTGCTTGTGACAATTATTATAAGGGATGCATCTGATATTTGGTGCTATTGGTGGTGGCAGAGGTAGAGGGGAGTGTTTGGCAAGGGTGCTAGAATTCCTGCAATTCTTGGTACAGTGTCATACAACAAAGAACTTCCATGTGACCTGCTGAATTTTAAAAATCAGATATAACATGAAGGTGAAAACCCTTTTCTTATTATCTGAGCCTAAAACCTAATTCTGCTTCACTAAGTGCCCAATGTTTTTGTTTTTTGCATGGCTTTGGTATATACTATGTGTTCAAGGATGCAATCAGCATACAAATTGTAGAGAGAGTGAACTTTTTTTGTGGGGTTGGAATATTGCCAAAAATTGTCCATGGAGCAGAAGCCACTTGTGGCATTTAAGTTGTCAATAAGACTCATTTATATCACTCTGTGTTTGGAGCTGTCACATACCTGTGACTCTACATATGGGTACGAGAATCTGACTATTCCATCAGTTTATCTAGGATAGTCATGCCTGATAACTTACACAATGTAATGCATATTATTTTTCTAAATGTTTTTTTATTTATTTCTCCTGTAGGTTGCAATAAGAGCATAATATTTATTTTCTTTAAAAAATGAATTGTCTAGTTAGATTATGTTATCTATTAATTTTATTTCAGCATAGGAAAAGAAGGAGGTTATATGGAATATTTGATGTGGTAAAGGGTGCTGAGTCTTATTAGGCTGAGAACCACCCATTTCCTGATCAGTCCTTCCATATGAGGACCCGGTAATCAGGTAGTACTGGCCTATGATTATAAAAGCAGTTTCTCTCTTGTCTTCAGCTTTCTAGAATCTACATTGTTGTCTTTATCTCTATCCCTCTTAGGAGTGTTTCAGGGCCCTTCAATACTATAGCTGCTTACTCACTGTTCACTTGTTTTCTAGTGACGATGATGGTCTGAAGCCTGAGAAATCAAATTTAAATCCTGGTTCTCACACTTCACTTGGGTGGCTGCACAATACCTTTTGTTCTTACGAACCTTATGTTTTTCATTTAAAAGCTAGAAGTCTATATTATCTATATGACAAGATTGTGGTAAACAATAACTGAGGCACGCTCTCTCTCTCTCTCTCCATGTATATTTATATAGCCTGACACGATGTATGTGTGTGTGTGTGTATATATATATATATATATGTGTGTGTGTGTGTGTGTGTGTGTGTGTATGTATGTATATATGTATGTATATATGTATATATATGTATGTATATATACATATATACACATATATATACACATATATATACGTATATATATGTGTGTATATATGTGTATATATGTATATACATATATATACATACATATATATATATATACATACATATATACATTCATTCTGAAAGCTCTAGTTGGTTCATAGTAAGTTAATTACATTACACAATCTCTCCTGAATCCAAAGAATGGTTCTATGTTTTCTTAGCTCTATTCGTGCATGGATTTTTACTTTTTTCCTGATTTCATTCTGCAGGCTGTGACTTGCTTTTGGCTCTCATGAGTTGCCTATCTTTATTACTTTGGTGCAGCCAGCCTGTGCATTTGACTCTGCCCCTTTTGCAGTTTTTTTGATACTCAGGGATTTGCTAACATTTAGATGTCTGGCCCAACAGTTTTCCCTAAAACTTTGACATTTGGAAGATGGGAGGGTGTTTTGTCCTCCTGACAAAGGAGCAGGATACCCTCTTTCTTATTCCCCATTCCCAGGCAGGAAGGCCATTTCCTCAGGTTTCAAAGTAGGCTAATTGTGTCAAATGTAATTGGTACCCCAGCCCCAGGAAAGCAACAATACTTTGAAGTTATTCATTGGATGTGGAAGGAAGATATAAAAGTGGGGGAAGTATATAGCAATTCTATTTTTAAACCTTTATTTAGTGTCATTTCATGTGAGGAGATTATATATAAAATATCAATCATCAATAATAATAATGACAAAGAATTTGATCCTTTACTGAGTCTAGGTGTCAGGCAATTTGCTAATCACTCTAAATGTATTAGCTCAGTTAATGCTTAAAATAATTAATATATGAGGCAATGCCATTACCCTCAGTCTACAAGTAAGGAAATGTGCCTAAGGTCACTTGGTTTATAAACTACAAAACTGAGATTTGAACCCAGGTCTGTCTGATTCATTTTGTAACCCATGATCTTCACAATTATAGTGAAAACACAGATGTTGTTTCCTCTGTAGTATAAAAACTTCAAATCTATAACTTTGGTCACATCACTTACAAATGAATAGATTCTTCCAGTTACTGAGTTTGGGAAATAAATTGTTAATTGACCTTTCATTGATGTCTCATGGTGACATCACAGACATTTCCCAAAGAACAGCTTTAAGTGAACAAACTTTCAAATGTCTCAGAAAAACACACTGATAAGCAGAACTTCCAAAGCTCAATGCACTGACATAACAGAAAATAAAAAAGAAATTATGAATTTTGATTATAAAAGCATAAAGAAATTGAATTCAGCTTCAAAAGGATGCTGCAAAGTACAACCAAGATTTTATTAACCCACAGTGATCTGCTTTAGAAGTCTTTGAAGTTAAATACCCCTAAAAAACTTAAAAGTAATGCAATTTAGAACCCAGAATGAAACTGCTTGGGGCCTCTAATCATCTACTTATATGATTTTTTGAATTGCAAAGGAAAATCATATGTGGACCTTAGCATGTGCATTGCTCAGAACAAACCACAGAGAACTGAGAAATTGTTGAAACTTAAACTGGGTCTCCCAGTAAACAAGCTAGTCTTGATTAGATAAAACATTACTATCTCCTTAAAAATGGAGACATGTGCCTAAAAAGCATGGGCTTTAACCTTGACTCTACAGCTTATTGGTTGTGTGGCTTGGGCAAATATCTTAAACTCTTAGAATCTATAAATTAACATCTTTAAACCAGGGTACTTAGTCCCTACCTTCCAGTATGGATAAAGATTAAGTGATATTAATAACGCCAAGTGCTTGCGATAGTGGTGAGCACACACTGTATCCTCAATAAATTGCCATTATTAAGTATACTTTTTCAGATCCAAAAATTCAGCAATGTAATCAGAAAGTTGGAGATGAATCAGAGTCCAAAGAAAACTCCCAAGTATCATTTTTTATGATTTTATTCTCAGAATTTTTCCTTACTTAAGAATTGTTTTTCATCCTAACATAGTGCATCATAGAATGGCTTTTATTTGTTTTGTTCTTGCATTCTGTCCTTTCTCTGGGAAATTAGCCCATATATATTTAGAGATACAAAGTTTATTTTATGTATTTATTTACTTTTGTAGCCTCTCTTTTTTTTTTTTTTTTTACACCTTTATTGGAGTATAATTGCTTTACAATGGTGTGTTAGTTTCTGCTTTATAACAAAGTGAATCAGTTATACATATACATATGTTCCCATATCTCTTCCCTCTTGCGTTTCCCTCCCTCCCACCCTCCTATCCCACCCCTCTAGGTGGTCACAAAGCACCAAGCTGATCCCCGTGTGCTATGCGGCTGCTTACCACTAGCTATCTATTTTACGTTTGGTAGTGTATATACGTCAATGCCACTCTCTCACTTTGCCACAGCTTACCCTTCCCCCTCCCCATATCCTCAAGTCCATTCTCTAGTAGGTCTGTGACTTTATTCCTGTCTTACCCCTAGGCTCTTCATGACATTTTTTTTTCTTAGATTCCATATATATGTGTTAGCATATGGTATTTGTCTTTCTCTTTCTGACTTACTTCACTCTGTATGACAGACTCTAGGTCCATTCACCTCACTACAAATAACTCAATTTTGTTTCTTTTTATGGCTGAGTAATATTCCATTGTATATATGTGCCACATCTTGTTTATCCATTCATCCAATGATGAACACTTAGGTTGTTTCCATCTCCTGGCTATTGTAAATAGAGCTGCAGTGAACATTTTGGTACATGACTCTTTTTGAATTATAGTTTTCTCAAGGTATATGCCCAGTAGTGGCATTCCTGGGTCATATGGTAGTTCTATTTGTAGTTTTTTAAGGAACCTCCATACTGTTCTCCATAGTGGCTGTACCAATTCACATTCCCACAAACAGTGCAAGACTGTTCCTTTCTCAACACCCTCTCCAGCATTTATTGTTTCTAGATTTTTTGATGATGGCCATTCTCTCTGGTGTGAGATGATATCTCGTTGTAGTTTTGATTTGCATTTCTCTAATGATTAATGATGTTGAGCATTCTTTCATGTGTTTGTTGGCATCCTGTATATCTTCTTTGGAGAAATGTATATTTAGGTCTTCTGCCCATTTTTGGATTAGGTTGTTTGTTTTTTTGTTATTGAGCTGCAAGAGGTCTTGTAAATTTTGGAGATTAATCCTTTGTCAGTTGCTTCATTTGCAAATATTTTCTCCCATTCTGAGGGTTGTCTTTTGGTCTTGCTTATGGTTTCTTTTGCTGTGCAAAACCTTTGAAGTTTCATTAGGTCCCAATTGTTTATTTTTGTTTTTATTTCCATTTCTCTAGGAGGTGGGTCAAAAAGGATCTTGCTATGATTTATACCGTAGAGCATTCTGCTTATGTTTTCCTCTAAGAGTTTGACAGTTTCTGGCCTTACATTTAGGTCTTTAATCCTTTTTGAGTTTATTTTTGTGTATGGTGTTAGGGAGTGTTCTAATCTCATACTTTTACATGTACCAGTCCAGTTTTCCCAGCACCACTTATTGAAGAGGCTGTCCTTCCTCCACTGTACATTCCTGCCTCCTTTATCAAAGATAAGGTGACCATATGTGCCTGGGTTTATCTCTGGGCTTTCTATCCTGTTCCATTCATCTATATTTCCGTTTTTGTACCAGTACCATACTGTCTTGATTACTGTAGCTTTGTAGAATAGTCTGAAGTCAGGGAGCCTGATTCCTCCAGCTCCGTTTTTTGTTCTCAAGATTGCTTTGGCTATTCGGGGCCTTTTGGGTTTCCATACAAATTGTGAAATTTTTTGTTCTAGTTCTGTGAAAAATGCCATTGGTAGTTTGATAGGGATTGCATTGAATCTGTAGATTGCTTTGGGTAGTAGAGTCATTTTCACAATGTTGATTCCTCCAATCCAAGAACATTGTATATCTCTCCATCTATTTGTATTATCTTTAATTTCTTTCATCAGTGTCTTATAATTTTCTGCATACAGGTCTTTTGTCTCCTTAGGTAGGTTTATTCCTAGATATTTTATTCTTTTTGTTGCAATGGTAAATGGGAATGTTTTCTTGATTTCATTTTCAGATTTTTCATCATTAGTGTACAGAAATGCCAGAGATATCTGTGCATTAATTTTGTATCCTGCAACTTTACCAAATTCATTGATTAGCTCTGGTAGTTTTCTGGTAGCATCTTTAGGATTCTCTGTGTATAGTATCATGTCGTCTGCAAACAGTGACAGATTTACTACTTCTTTTCCAGTTTGGATTCCTTTTATTCCCTTTTCTTCTCTGATTGCTGTGGCTAAAACTTCCAAAACTATGTTGAATAAGAGTGGTGAGAGTGGGCAACCTTGTCTTGTTCCTGATCTTATTGGAAATGCTTTCAGTTTTTCACCATTGAGGACGATGTTGGCTGTGCGTTTGTCATATATGGCCTTTATTTTGTTGAGGAAAGTTCCCTCTATGCCTACTTTCTGCAGGGTTTTTATCATAAATGGGTGTTGAATTTTGTCAAAAGCTTTCTCTGCATCTATTGAGATGATCACATGGTTTTTCTCCTTCAGTTTGTTAATATGGTGTATCACGTTGCTTGCTTTGCATATATTGAAGAATCCTTGCATTCCTGGAATAAACCCCACTTGATCATGGTGTGTGATCCTCGTAATGTGCTGTTGGATTTGTTTGCTAGTATTTTGTTGAGGATTTTTGCATCTATGTTCATCAGTGATATTGGCCTGTAGTTTTCTTTCTTTGTGACATCCTTGTCTGGTTTTGGTATCAGGGTGACGGTGGCCTTGTAGAATGAGTTTGAGATTGTTCCTCCCTCTGCTATATTTTGGAAGAGTTTGAGAACGATTGGTGTTAGCTCTTCTCTAAATGTTTGCTAGAATTCGCCTGTGAAGCCATCTGGTTCTGGGCTTTTGTTTGTTGGAAGATTTTTAATCACAGTTTCAATTTCAGTGCTTGTATTTGTTCATATTTTCTATTTCTTCCTGATTCAGTCTTGGCAGGTTGTGAATTTCTAAGAATTTGTCCATTTCTTCCAGGTTGTCCATTTTATTGGCATAGAGTTGCTTGTAGTAATCTCTCATGATCTTTTGTATTTCTGCCATGTCAGTTGTTTTTTTTTTTTTTTTAAACATCTTTATTGGAGCATAATTGCTTTACAATGGTATGTTAGTTTCAGCTTCACAACAAAATGAATCAGTTATATATATACATATGTTCCCATATCTCTTCCCACTTGCGTCACCCTCCCTCCCACCCTCCCTATCCCACCCCTCCAGGCGGTCACACAGCACCGAGCTGATCTCCCTGTGCTATGCGGCTGCTTCCCACTAGCTATCTACCTTACGTTTGGTAGTGTATACATGTCCATGCCTCTTTATTGCTTTGTCACCGTTTACCCTTCCCCCTCCCCATAGCCTCAAGTCCATTCTCTAGTAAGTCTGTGTCTTTATTCCTGTTTCACCCCTAGGTTTTTCATGACATTTTTTTTTTCTTAAATTCCATATATATGTGTTAGCATACGGTATTTGTCTCTCTCTTTCTGACTTACTTCACTCTGTATGACAGACTCTAGGTCTATCCACCTCATTACAAATAGCTCAATTTCGTCTCTTTTTATGGCTGAGTAATACTCCATTGTATATATGTGCCACATCTTCTTTATCCATTCATCCGATGATGGACACTTAGGTTGTTTCCATCTCTGGGCTATTGTAAATAGAGCTGCAATGAACATTTTGGTACATGACTCTTTTTGAATTATGGTTTTCTCAGGGTATATGCCCAGTAGTGGGATTGCTGGGTCATATGGTAGTTCTATTTGTAGCTTTTTAAGGAACCTCCATACTGTTCTACACAGTGGCTGTATCAATTTACATTCCCACCAACAGTGTAAGAGGGTTCCCTTTTCTCCACACCCTCTCCAGCATTTATTGTTTCTAGATTTTTTGATGATGGCCATTCTGACTGGTGTGAGATGATATCTCATTGTAGTTTTGATTTGCATTTCTCTAATGATTAGTGATGTTGAGCATTCTTTCATGTGTTTGTTGGCACTCTGTATATCTTCTTTGGAGAAATGTCTATTTAGGTCTTCTGCCCATTTTTGGATTGGGTTGTTTGTTCTTTTGTTATTAAGCTGCATGAGCTGCTTATAAATTTTGGAGATTAAGCCTTTGTCAGTTGCTTCATTTGCAAATATTTTCTCCCATTCTGAGGGTTGTCTTTTGGTCTTCTTTATGGTTTCCTTTGCTGCGCAAAAGCTTTTAAGTTTCATTAGGTCCCATTTGTTTACTTTTGTTTTTATTTCCATTTCTCTAGGAGGTGGGTCAAAAAGGATCTTGCTGTGATTTATGTCATAGAGTGTTCTGCCTATGTTTTCCTCTAAGAGTTTGATAGTTTCTGGACTTACATTTAGGTCTTTAATCCATTTTGAGCTTATTTTTGTGTATGGTGTTAGGGAGTGATCTAATCTCATACCTTTACATGTAGCTGTCCAGTTTTCCCAGCACCACTTATTGAATAGGCTGTCCTTTCTCCACTGTACATTTCTGCCTCCTTTGTCAAAGATAAGGTGACCATATGTGCGTGGGTTTATCTCTGGGCTTTCTATCCTGTTCCATTGATCTATATTTCTGTTTTTGTGCCAGTACCATACTGTCTTGATTACTGTAGCTTTGTAGTATAGTCTGAAGTCAGGAAGCCTGATTCCTCCAGCTCCATTTTTCGTTCTCAAAATTGCTTTGGCTATTCGGGGTCTTTTGTGTTTCCATACAAATTGTGAGATTTTTTGTTCTAGTTCTGTGAAAAATGCCAGTGGTAGTTCCATAGGGATTGCATTGAATCTGTAGATTGCTTTGGGTAGTAGAGTCATTTTCACAATGTTGATTCTTCCAATCCAAGAACATGGTATATCTCTCCATCTATTTGTATCATTTTTAATTTCTTTCATCAGTGTCTTATAATTTTCTGCATACAGCTCTTTTGTCTCCTTAGGTAGGTTTATTCCTAGGTATTTTATTCTTTTTGTTGCAATGGTAAATGGGAGTGTTTTCTTGATTTCACTTTCAGATTTTTCATCCTTAGTGTATAGGAATGCCAGAGATTTCTGTGCATTAATTTTGTATCCTGCTACTTTACCAAATTCATTGATTAGCTCTAGTAGTTTTCTAGTAGCATCTTTAGGGTTCTCTATGTATAGTATCATGTCATCTGCAAACAGTGACAGCTTTAGTTCTTCTTTTCCGATTTGGATTCCTTTTATTTCCTTTTCTTCTCTGATTGCTGTGGCTAAAACTTCCAAAACTATGTTGAATAAGAGTGGTGAGAGTGGGCAACCCTGTCTTGTTCCTGATCTTAGTGGAAATGCTTTCAGTTTTTCACCATTGAGGACGATGTTGGCTGTGGGTTTGTCATATATGGCCTTTATTATGTTGAGGAAAGTTCCCTCTATGCCTACTTTCTGCAGGGTTTTTATCATAAATGGGTGTTGAATTTTGTCAAAAGCTTTCTCTGCATCTATTGAGATGATCATATGCTTTTTCTCCTTCAATTTGTTAATATGGTGTATCACGTTGATTGATTTGCGTATATTGAAGAATCCTTGCATTCCTGGAATAAACCCCACTTGATCATGGTGTATGATCCGTTTAATGTGCTGTTGGATTCTGTTTGCTAGTATTTTGTTGAGGATCTTTGCATCTATGTTCATCAGTGATATTAGCCTGTAGTTTTCTTTCTTTGTGACATCCTTGTCTGGTTTTGGTATCAGGGTGATGGTGGCCTCGTAGAATGAGTTGGGGAGTGTTCCTCCCTCTGCTATATTTTGGAAGAGTCTGAGAAGGATAGGTGATAGCTCTTCTCTAAATGTTTGATAGAATTCGCCTGTGAAGCCATCTGGTCCTGGGCTTTTGCTTGTTGGAAGATTTTTAATCACAGTTTCAATTTCAGTGCTTGTGATTGGTCTGTTCATATTTTCTATTTCTTCCTGATTCAGTCTTGGCAGGTTGTGCCTTTCTAAGAATTTGTCCATTTCTTCCAGGTTGTCCATTTTATTGGCATAGAGTTGCTTGTAGTAATCTCTCATGATCTTTTGTATTTCTGCAGTGTCAGTTGTTACTTCTCCTTTTTCCTTTCTAATTGTATTGATTTGAGTCTTCTCCCTTTTTTTCTTGATGAGTCTGGCTAATGGTTTATCAATTTTATCTTCTCAATGAACCTGCTTTTAGTTTTATTGATCTTTGCTATCATTTCCTTCATTTCTTTTTCATTTATTTCTGCTCTGATCTTTATGATTTCTTTCCTTCTGCTAACTTTGGGTTTTTTTTGTTCTTCTTTCTCTAATTGCTTTAGGTGCGAGGTTAGGTTATTTATTCTAGATGTTTCCTGTTTCTTAAGGTAGGATTGCATTGCTATAAACTTCCCTCTTAGAACTGCTTTTGCTGCATCCCATAGGTTTTGGGTCATTGTGTCTCCATGGTCATTTGTTTCTAGGTATTTTTTGATTTCCACTTTGATTTCTTCAGTGATCACTTCATTATTAAGTAGTGTATTGTTTAGCCTCCATGTGTTTGTATTTTTTACAGATCTTTTCCTGTAATTAATATCTAGTCTCATAGTGTTGTGGTTGGAATACATACTTGATAGAATTTCAATTTTCTTAAATTTACCAAGGCTTGATTTGTGACCCAAGATATGATCTATCCTGGAGAATGTTCCATGAGCACTTGAGAAAAATGTGTATTCTGTTGTTTTTGGATGGAATGTCCTACAAATATCTATTAAGTCCATCTTGTTTAATGTATCATTTAAAGCTTGTGTGTCCTTATTTATCTTAATTTTGGATGATCTGTCTGTTGGTGAAAGTGGGGTGTTAAAGTCCCCTTTATGAATTTTTTACTGTCGATTTCCCCTTTTATGGCTGTTAGTATTTGCCTTATGTATTGAGGTGCTCCTATGTTGGGTGCATAAATATTTATAATTGTTATATCTTCTTCTTGGATCCATCCCTTGATCATTATGTAGTGTCCTTCTTTGTCTCTTCTAATAGTCTTTATTTTAAAGTCTATTTTGTCTTATACGAGAATTGCTACTCCAGCTTTCTTTTGGTTTCCATTTGCATGGAATATCTTTTTCCATCCCCTCACTTTCAGTCTGTATGTGTCTCTAGGTCTGATGTGGGTCTCTTGTAGACAGCATATATATGGGTCTTGTTTTTGTATCCATTCAGCCAGTCTGTGTCTTTTGCTGGGAGTATTTAACCCATTTACATTTAAGGTAATTATTGATATGTATGTTCTTATTCCCAATTTCTTAATTGTTTTAGATTTGTTATTGTAGGTCTTTTCCTTCTCTTGTGTTTCTTGCCTAGAGAATATCCTTTAGCATTTGTTTTAAAGCTGGTTTGGTGGTGCTGAACTGTCTCAGCTTTTGCTTGTCTGTAAAGGTTTTAATTTCTCCATCAAATCTGAATGAGATCCTTGCTGGGTAGAGTAATCTTGGTTGTAGGCTTTTGTCCTTCATCACTTTAACTATGATCTGCCAATCCCTTCTGGCTTGCAGAGTTTCTGCTGAAAGATCAGCTGTTAACCTTATGGGGATTCCCTTGTGTGTTATTTGTTGGTTTTCCCTTGCTGCTTTTAATATGTTTTCTTTGTATTTAATTTTTGACAGTTTAATTAATATGTGTCTTGGCGAAATTCTCCTTGGATTATCTTCTATGCTCATCTCTGTGCTTCCTGGACTTGATTAACTATTTCCTTTCCCATATTAGGGAAGTTTTCAACTGTAATCTCTTCAAATATTTTCTCAGTTCCTTTCTTTTTCTCTTCTTCTTCTGGAACCCCTATAATTCGAATGCTGTTGCATTTAATGTTTTCCCAGAGGTCTCTAAGACTGTCCTCAGTTCTTTTCATTGTTTTTTCTTTATTCTGCTCTGCAGTAGTTATTTCCACTATTTTATCTTCCAGGTCACTTATCCATTCTTCTGCCTCAGTTATTCTGCTATTGATCCCTTCTAGAGCATTTTTAATTTCATTTATTGTGTTGTTCATCATTGCTTGTTTCATCTTTAGTTTTTCTTGTTAAATGTTTCTTGCATTTTGTCTATCCTATTTACAAGATTGTGGATCATCCTTACTATCATTATTCTGAATTCTTTTTCATGTAGAGTGCCTATTTCCTCTTCATTTGCTATGTCTGGTGTGTTTTTATCTTGCTCCTTCATCTGCTGTGTGTTTTTCTGTCTTCTCATTTTCCTTATCTTACTGTGTTTGGGGTATCCTTTTTTTCAGGCTGCAGGTTCATAGTTCCCATTGTTTTTGGTGTCTGTTCCCAGTGTCTAAAGTTGGTTCAGTGGGTTGTGTAGGTTTCCTGGTGGAGGAGACTAGTGCCTGTGTTCTGGTGGATGAGGCTGGATCTTGTTTTCTGGTGGGCAGGTCCATGTCTGGTGGTGTGTTTTGGGGTGTCTGTGGACTTATTATGATTTTAGGCAGCCTCTCTGCTAATGAGTGGGGTTGTGTTCCTGTCTTGCTAGTTGTTTGGCATAGGGTGTCCAGCATTGTAGCTTGCTGGTCGTTGAGTGAAGCTGGGTGTTGGTGTTGGGATGGAGATCTCTGGGAGATTTTCATCATTTGATATTACGTGGAGCTGGGAGGTCTCTTGTGGACCAGTGTCCTGAAGTTGGCTCTCCCACCTCAGAGGCACAGCACTGACTCCTGGCTGGAGCACCAAGAACCTTTCATCCACACAGCTCTCTCTCTTTCTCTTCTCAGCTAAAAGCGCCTTAACCCTGGAAAGGTGGTGGACCTGGATGCCTGCCTGGGGAGTCTTCAAAGTGTATTTTTGTATTACAAGCTCTTGGTATGGAAACTTTAAAAGCTTTGAAAATACAGAAAAAAGTAGAAAAAACTCCTATTCCAATTACTTTGAAATAACTTTTTAAATACTTTTATGTATTTCTTTTCATTTCTTTTTCTGTAAATATTTGCACATGCTTAATTCGATAAATATGTGATTAGCCAGGGCAATCATTCAATGTCTTGTTTTCACATCTCATTTTCGCACTATAAGTCAAGCCTTACCTTTTAACTGATATGGTTGCTAACAATGTAAGAACATAGATTTGTTACATTCCTTACAAGTTGTTCATACAGCTTCTTTGGTTTCCTTGCTTCTTGCATCCAAATGGAATTAACTTCCTCTGACTCTCTTTGGAAATTTCACATAAACTGTCTTTTAGCTGTGATACTGTGCTGCCCCCAGGTTTCTGTTGACCTAGGGACTCCTGAATGTATGTCTTTGATCTGGCCAGCCCACCTCCTTCTGTCAATCAGCTCAGGTACTAGCGAAAACCATAATTTGCTTAGTGAAGGCCTGATTCAACCTCATTAACACTACTGCAAAACCTACAAAATCTCTGAGATTCTTGACTAGAGTTGGAAATTTCACAGTTGCTTTTTCTGTTTCTTCTATTGTCTGTTCATGATTTATCTTCTTTTATTATGATACATGAAAGTAAATTCATTCCAATAACATTTATCTAACCAAATTGAACATCTCCACCCCCCCAAAAAAAGGTTTTACCTGAGTCTTGAGCTGTGCCTTAGGGAAGCTTTTATTCTGATCAAGCTAGTAATTGTCCTGTTTGTAGCCAAATAAAATCTTCCTTCTGGAATTATATTATAGATCTCTATCCTCCTGGTATCAAAATCAATGCACTTTATAGGACATGAGAAGGAGCAGCTGTGAGATCATAAATGCCAATTTTAATTAAAAACCTTTTCATTTTCTGGTACTCCCTATACATGATTGTGGATTCTGTGCAAATTGAGAGGTTTCCTAATTACTTTGCTCAGTAATGTCAGGGCAGGATTAGTTTCCACCTGGAAGTGTAGGCACCAACCCAATTACTGTTGTTCTGCCAGTGAGGATTATTAATCCACTGTAATAGTTCTACAAGCTAAATGTTTGGTTCAAAAATTTGATTTCCATATAGGTTTCATGGTTATAGTCTTGTTTACTGAAAACACAGCATATTTAAGAAATACATCACAACAAATACACTTGGGTTATAACTTGATAAGCAAAGTTCAATTATATGAGCCCCAATTATTCAGACTTTGTAGAATGCTGGTGTTGTAAGGGACCATAGAAATAATCTTTTCCTCCTAGAGTCCCAGTAGGAAAGTTGACATATTCATTATCACAGACCTAGTAAGTGGTAAAGCCAGGCCTCGAACTCAGATTTTCTAATGATACTGGATTCTAGGTCCAGTGTATATTCATCCAGTTTGATTTGCTTTGATTATATACTTTAGTGTAAAGATTCTGGGAGTTATGGTTGCTTGTATATTATGGGTAGGCCAGGAAAATATGTATGACTGCATTCCATGTCAGAATTTCAGAGAGCTAGAGTAACATTTTGTATTTGATTTGTATTAATGTAGCACAATTGCATAGTGAAAAATAAAAGGGTGGTAATTGAAAAAGATTTAGTGTTCTTGAAGTACGTCAGTCAAATTTTCTTCACAATACCAAATAGGAACCATTTGCCCTTAGTTTGTGATAAAATTATTCAGTTTGCTTTATAACAGCCTTATAAGTGAGGCAGTTGAAAGGTGTGATCACGTTGATATTTCAGCTACTCAACACTACACAGATTCTTATAAATTCCACTTATTAAATGAACAGCAGTCAGACACATTTATTGTATTTGGCCTTAACACAGGTAAGACACAGCTGCTTTAATGGTATTTTTTGATGTTAAGAATTACACTTTTATTTACAGAATGACTATAAAGGGGACAAACATACATTTTCTTTTTTCTTCCAAAATTGTATCTTCAAGCAGTAGAACAGTTAATACTTACATAGTTTTCTTGGTTGAAATTGAAGCCTTGTACCACTAGATCACTTTTACCTTATAAGTAGGCTTGATTGGTTTAGTTTTCAGGGACTTTGTTCAACTCATCAACTTGTAGAACCATTTCTGTTAATTTTCCTCTTTTCTCATTTTGGTATTCATTAATATAGCCCTCTTAAGAAAGTTCTAATTGACTTAGCACAGCAAGGAACATGAGTTATAGGAGGAGAAGGGAATCATATGGCATTGCCTAACTGGGGTCCCTGCCTTCCTGTGCAATCACTCAGGTTTAGAATCCTGAGGGTTATTGCACTTGGGATAAATAAGCAAATATCCTAGCATTGTTCTAAATCAAAGTTTATTCCTTAAATCCCTGGTACTTTCTTAACACTGTGACTTAGATTCCATGATCTAGAAAGGAGCCAGTGTAATCTAGAGATTAAGCAATTGACGTTGAAGCCCAACTGGAGGGTTTGAATTCCAATTCTCTTTTGTATTTACCATTTGACTTCCATGTTTTAGTTAACCCCTTGAGCCCAAAATAATAATTATACCAACTTCATCGGATTGTTATGAGAATTAAATGCAATAATCCATGCAAAATGCTTAGCATTTGCATGGAACATGGTAAGTGAGCAATCACAGTAAGTTATAATGAGGATGATTATGATGTCTAAGGAACCTCTCCTACCTTTAAGCATTAAATTTCAGATAACTTGTTGGGTAAAACCACCCTTCTGCTCTTAGAAATAGTCTTAGTACATCTGCTAAACTGACTGCCTGGACCAAAAATAAAAGGGGGATGGAAGGAGAGGGTAAGGTTAGACTGGTGAGAGAGAGATAGAGATAGATATTTATCAAGATCTATAAAATAAGACTTCTTGCTTGATTCTTGATATTTATAAATATTTTGCATCCTACCTGTGAGAGTTACATTTCTCTAGGGAATACTGTGGTGAATGAGGATCTTAAAAATGATATTGAGTCACCTTTCTACTTCTAAAGAAAACTGAGGGGAGAAAAAGAAAAGAAAACCTCCATTCATCAGTAGGACCTCAATAATAAGTAACGCCTAGTAGCTCACTGTATCTCTCAGTCAAATTGAAAAATACAGTTTATAAAGCTTTGAAAGCCTTCCAAAAATCAAGAAGATAGATCCTAAAATTTTAGTTTCGAGAAGGACAAAGAGGGGCTTCTCTGGTGGCGCAGTAGTTCAGAGTCTGCCTGCCGATGCAGGGGACACGGGTTTGTGCCCCGGTCTGGGAAGATCCCACATGCCTCGGAGTATCTGGGCCCGTGACCCATGGCTGCTGGGCCTGTGTGTCCGGAGACTGTGCTCTGCAACGGGAGAGGCCACAGCAGTGAGAGGCTCGCGTACCACACATAAAAAAAAAAAAAAAAAGGATAAAGATTAATATGTAATTTTTTTTTTTTTTTTTTTACAAAATGTTCTTTTATTGCTCATAATCTCAACAAGGGCATGGAGTTATATATATATACTTTACAAAGTTTGGTTTATTTGAACATATAACTGGATTCAGCCAACTCAAGATTTTGTTGTATATCATTTGTTATATCATAAGGCTTACCAGGAGGGAAACCTCCAGATTTGTTAAATATTCAAACATTTATTGAGTAACAGGTGTGTAACAGGCACTGTTAGATGCCTGAATCCAAAAACATATAAGCAATTTACTTTCTCAAGGGAGCAACACATATGATGTTCCCATAGAGCTTTGTACAAGCTTACTTTAGAGCACTTAACATATAATATTGTCAGGAACTACTTGTTTGTCTGTTGTAAACAATGAACTCTGTGTTTCTTAAGGTAAGTTGTTGTGCTTTTCTCATTGTCGTTTCCCAGAACCTGGCACAAAAGAGCTTCTTGGTAAACTTTTGTTAAGTACTGAGCTGTTCACTTGTAAGAATAAAAAGAGTTAAAAAATCTGAATGAGGAGTTCTACTTCTATCTAAAATGGAGTAACAAGAATCAGATTTACCCTCCCATAAGAAACGACTAAAAAAAAGACAAAATACATGAAGCCACAGTTTTCTAAACATTAGGCATCAGACAATGAAGGATAGTGATCCCTGAGAGATAAACAAATGACATATGCCCTAGGATTGTCCTAGGCCACTGACAGGAGAAAGTTTCCAGGCCACAGAGTGGGGAGACAGAACCTTGTTGGACTCTGGTAGTCTCCCTGAGCTGAGGAGAGGAAAGGGAGGATGGGGAGACCAAATCATCTGCTTGCAGCTGTAGGCTTCTAGACTACAGGGCACAGTGAAGAGGAAAGAGCTGCACAGAGAGAGGATGTTGGCAATCTGCAGAGGATCCCTCTTGAGTCTTTGGCAGAATTCGGATTAGTGTGCTGTGTGTAAGGAAATTACCTGGAACCAGGGAAAGAACTACCCAGAAGGATTAGAGGAAACAGTACCTATTTCCCCTACAGGTTCTGTAATAATGCATATTCCCACCACTCAGAGTGGATTCATGGGGCATCAAGTAGAAAGCTCAAAAGAGTCTTGCTTCAGTAGAATGGTAAATTAATCCTAAATTAAAGGACACCCTGTTTTCTCCTTACAAGGCTTAAAAAGAAGACCCAAAAGAACCAAACTGTTTCCAAGCAACTTAACTTCATCAGTTAAAGAAAGCTATCTGTCTATCTATCTATCTATCTGTCAGCTGTTTATGTATATATGTGTGTGCATATGTATATAATTCTACGATGTGCTAATAAAATTATATCAGCTGTTGTGCTTCCCTTTCTATTCAAACTCCACATTTTAAATGTTTGTAATTATCATGGGAAAAGTACTTCCCCAATGTAAACTAAGACATTCTAAGGAAGAGAAAAAGTTTTTTGATGCCACAGGATGAGTATTGCATAAGATTTTACAAACTTTGGCTCTAACAATAATATGATATAGACGAGTTTCTTCATCTGTAAATTGAAGGAAGTATTTGGTGTGATCAGTTGTAAGGTACTTTCCAAAATTTAAAGTTGATAGCACTTTCATGTGCTTTTCATTTGGGGCTCATTTTTAGACACATTTATTCCAGAAAGTTGCTTTTGTAAGTTCATGGCTATGAGATTAAATCTACCAATATATATGTTGTCTTTTGCTGGTGTTGCTGATGTTTTCTCTTCAAACACTGGAAAAAGTAAATGAAACATGGCAAGCAATAGCAAAAAATGGTTCTTTGTTATGTGACCTCAAATAAACAGGTCTGCAAAACATGAAGCCCTGGAAAATGTAGACTGTATTGAATAAAAATATTTCCAGGTAAGGAGTTTTTTTTTTTTTTTTTTTCTGTAAGTGAATATAAGGATTGACTGGACAGTGTAGTGTTTAGCACAGTGACTTGAATATAGTAACTGTGTTTCTTATTGATTTATGCTAGAAACAAAATAATTATTAGTCATTACTTAAAATTATTTTACAGACTAGCAAAGTTTAATTATAGATTTTCAATTAAAAATTGATTTCTCAAATAAGAAATTTTCACAATAGTTTTTATTTTCTATTAGAACAGTATACTTATCACTGAATAAGCAAAAATGTATATATAAATAAGTAATAAATGAAATTATATACCTGGTTATGAATGATATTTAATCAAATTTTTCAAAAATTAAAAAAATATTTTCTCTGAATAGATATCTAATTTTCCTGTAGTGTTTTGAATTTGGAGTATTTAGTAAATCAACTTCATGATTCTCTTTTTAGTATAATCTGAGTTGACTTAATATAGAATTTACACATTTCTCATTCATTGAACAATCCAATATCAATATTGGCTTTGAGGAGGAATGACACATAATCACACATAATCAAGTTCCAAGTTTTAGAAACTTCTTATGGAGAAAAAGATCCAGTTATTTAATTATCTACCTCTAAATGTTTGTACTGCTCCCATTGAGATTAATGATCTGATAAAGAAAATTTGCACTTAAGGAACCAACAGAAGGAGTAAATATAAAGGCAAACTTTGGATCAAACTATCTTTAGTCATAGTCAAATGCAACATTTGTAGCAAAGGATCTGTGGTGAGAGTCAAAGATTGATAAATTCTTCTGAGTCATCATCATGAGGAATCCTAAAATCCCATGGTCCCTCCTGCCAAGAAAACAAAATGTCTTGCAAAATACAAGTATGGAAGAAAGAAAAACTTAAGGTATTTTAAAATTTTGCTTTTATTTTTGTGTTTAAGGGTCTTGTGTTTTAATGGTTAAGCCTAACAATCAATGTCTAGTTTTCAGAGTAGGAAGTCCTTAAGTCTGTCTCCATTACCTAGTGAATTCAATGCATATTTATTAAACACCTACACTATATTTGGCACATTTTAACCTTTAGATAAAAGATGAATTCAGTGGATCTAAGAAAATAGCTGAGAAATATTTCCTAGGTATCTTTGATAGCATTTAAAATTTATGTTAGGATAGTGGGACTACACTTAACATATGCCATTTTTATGCCAGAAAAATGCAAATTCCCTCAAAACAGGAATCTAGTTGCACAATATTGTCCCTTTTCATTTAAGTCTTTCAATAACTTCTCCTGTATGTGTGTACAATCAAACTTTGGAATTTGATGATGTAAAATTTCTAGTTTTAAACATTTATAGATGGGAAGTTTTTATGTCTGTACAGGGAAAGTGACACTAATCTTGTAGTATTCTTTCAGGAGATGAAGATCTAGTGCATGCAAATGACTGAGCATTTTATTAGTGGATGTTCCAGTAGTTAAATACATTGGTCAAACAATTACTCATAATAGAATTTTTGAAAATATTTAGAACATTATGATACCAAAAACAATACATTGAAAACTGAGATGATACAACAAATGCAGAATATAAATATTGTCATAGATATATCACTATGGCTATATTAGAAAACAAAGATTGAAAATTAATAGACTAATGGTCCAAATTAAGTTACTTTTATTAAGAGGAAATCCAGATAACAAAAAAATAATCATTTAAAAGTTAACAGCCCAGTGGCATTTAGTGTATTCACAATGTTGTGTAACCACTCCTCTCTGTACTTCCAAATTATTTTCACTACCCTAAAAGAAACCTTGTCGCCACTAAGAACTTACTTGCCATTCTCCCCTCCACCCAGTCCCTGGCAACCACCAATCTACTTACCTATTTTAGATGTTTCATGTGAATATAATCATAAAATATGTTATCTTTTATGTCTGTCAAATTAAGTTATTTTTATAAGAATAATATAGTATCATAAACCCAAAGAAATTAGAAGAAAATAATAAAGCTGAAGACTGAAATTGATGAAATTGAAATGCATGGTAAAATGGTAAAATAAATTGAGGTGGGGGTGAGAGAAAGAAACAGAGAAACAATATTAACAATAATTACTGATGCAATAGAAATTTAAAAGTTAATAAGAGTCTATGAAAAATTTTATGGTAAAAAAATGAGATGTATATGAAAGGATATTAAACCTCATTAGTCCTGAGAGATATGAAATTAAAACCATTGTGAGAAACCACTCAACAAGCAAAAATAAAAACACATGACTTTGTTAGTCAGTGTGTGAATTAGTCTAACCAATTTGGAAAATACTTTGGTATTATTTTGAAAAATTGAACTTGTATATTTCTTACTCATTGGTCACTTCTTTATGAGAAGTAGAACATAAATTTACAGTCACATTTATGTACTGAAAAATATCCAAAAATGTTCATATGAACACTGAATGTAATTGAAGAAAATGGAAACAGAAGAAAATGGGAAAAAAATCCCTCTTGGAACGTACAATCACATGTATTATATAGCACTAAATAAATGAGTCATATATATATATGTATATATATATATGAAATGATTGTGGGGACATAATCTTAAATGAAAGGCAAGTCACAGAAGGCTACACATAGCATGCTAGCATACAAAACTAAACACAGTATTTAAAAATACACACATATGTGTTTTAAAGATGGCACAGTAATTATCAACACTAAATTTCATGATGGCAATTATCTCTGGGATCTGAGGCAAAGGGAGGAACACAATGGTGGCTTATAGGTTATGTGTAGTATTCTTTTTCTTAGGTTTTGTGTTCAGGAATAATAATAATTACATTATAAATATATTATATTTATAATATATTATGTACAACATATATAATTTATATTATAAATAATAATATAATAATTTCATTATTATAATTCATAACTTATCTAATTGGTATAAATGTGATTATGGTGTATCACATTTTATATATTTTAAAATAAAGTGATAATATTTATAGAAATTCATAAGGATTAAGAAAATGGGGAAATTATTTTATAGTATCATATAGCATGTGACCAATAAATGTTAACTGTTACTACCACTTTTTTGTCAGAGGTCTAAAAGTTTTTAACTTTATCAATAAAAACTTTTATATACAATCCTAACATATATATCTCTCAATCATGTTAGTACCACTAATGTAAAAATTATGCTGTATTAATACACTACATACATTATAAATACATAAAAATATAAATAAAATATATAAAAGAGATGAACAATATTTTAAGTGATTAAGTTTTACATATTAACAGTACATAATCAATACTAGTGAGTATAAATCTATATTTCCAATGGTGCCCTAGATATTTTAGAACCTTTTTACTCCATAGAGTGGTTAGATATTTATTGTTTTCATTTCATAAAGTGGCTGACTAAAGACTCATTTTAGGACAAAAAGAAGCATCAACTCTTCCTCTTGTTTATTTTCATTTTCATTATTAGGAATTGTTTTTAATATGTAGTTTATTGTAAAATTATTTATTTATTTATTTATGGCTGTGTTGGGTTTTCGTTTCTGTGCGAAGGCTTTCCCCAGTTGTGGCAAGCGGGGGCCACTCTTCATTGCGGTGCGTGGGCCTCTCACTATTGCGGCCTCTCTTTTTGCGGAGCACAGGCTCCAGACGCGCAGGCTCAGTAGTTGTGGCTCACGAGCCTAGTTGCTCCGTGGCATGTGGGATCTTCCCAGACCAGGGCTCGAACCTGTGTCCCCTGCATTGGCAGGCAGATTCTCAACCACTGCACCACCAGGGAAGCCCTTGTAAAATTATTTTAAAGCTAATCATCCATTTTTGGATGAGTAATTTTATTAAACCCGATAAAAGGATACATAAGTCTATTTAATGGTTTGTAATGTGTGGCAATATACAAAAAGTATGTGACAGTGTAAGGACACCCACACATTCAGGAATAACTACTTTTCCTGAAACTAATGGGACTTGTGTTTATTTGAAATACAAAGAGAGGTTTCAAGTTTCAAACAGATTATTAAATGTCAGCAAAACTTTCTTTTTAAAAGTCTGGATGAAAAAAATTTAAAGTTCTAATATTTTCTTCCTCACCTTGTGTTCATAAATGAGGAAGCCTGGCTGACCCCTCCAACATCCAAGTCGCAATATTGGTAGCATGGTAGCTTTTATTTTGGAAGATAATTTGGTATTCTTTTAAAATTTCAATAGCCTGCTTTATAATACTTATTTGGTTAAAGTATTTTTTTTACTCAATAACTATTTATCAAACCTACTGTGTTTCAGGCAATGTGTTGGGGTAGAAAGAAGCATCAGATGTAATACCTGAGTTTAAGAAGTTTTCTGTTTAGTGGGGAAGTCAGATAAGTAAATGAATATAATGCAGTTTGCTAAGCACTCCCATAATACTATGAATTCCATTTTTCTTCACAACACTGTGAGGTCAGTAGGATGCTAATACTACCTCCATTATACAGATAAGAACACTGAAAGGTTACAGGAATCACATAAGTCCACAGTATTGTCAAATGACTCCCAATCCCAGAACCCCGGTCTCATGGTTTCTGGTCTGGTGTTCCTTCCTCTCTGTGGTGCTTGCTATGTTAATTTCCTAAACCAGAGCACATCTGAGAGAATGTTCTGCCTTTCTTTCAAAATCCTATTTATTTTTTTCTTTATGATGATCTAAATATGAAGTTTCATATTTAAAGAAAAACCTTGGTGGAAGGAATTGTGTTGATAATCTGTGATGGATACATGGGGGCTCATTAGAAAGTTGTTACTTTGTATGTGTAAGTTATTTTTATAGCAAAATATTTCAAATTATCATCTCAAACTAATGTTCAATATCTCTTTTCAAATTCTAGCCATGTCATCATAAAGAGCTAAGTTCAGATATTAAAGCATTATTAGAAATCCCTTTTACACCAGTAGGGAAAAAACTTGTTAGGCTATTTTAAATCTTAACTTTTATGATATTACGATGGGCATTGTCAGTATTTTCCACTATTGCACTGCAGACTAGTCAGGACAGCATAACCATATTTTAAGAAACACTCAAGTTAGCCAGAATTTTGTTTTGTTGTTGTTGTTGTTGTTGTTGTTGCGGTACGTGGGTCTCTCACCGCTTGTGGCCTTTCCCGTTGCAGAGCACAGGCTCTGGACACACAGGCTCAGTGGCCATGGCTCATGGGCCCAGCCGCTCCGTGGCACATGGGATCCTCCCAGACTGGGGCAGGAACCCGTGTCCCCTGCATTGGCAGGCGGACTCTCAGCCAGTGCGCCACCAGGGAAGCCCTAGCCAGAATTTTTAAAAAGAACTGTTAATCACCCAAAAGAAATTGCAATCATTAATTAGCAAAGAAAGATTATGGTAATGAAATTATCATAAAATTTAAAGAGCATGAAAAACATTTCAAAAACACATTTTATAAATTAATTTGAAGTGTAGTGATTTCCTATTAAAAGCTAAAGCACTCTCAATTTGAGTATAATTCTTTCTCATGAGCTACTGTTTTTCAGTCATTATAAGAGAGACTTTAGGAGAGAGTATTTCATTGGAAGCGTTTTAGCATTGAAATTTCCAAACCATCAATCTCTTCTTCATTTTCTCACATCATTTGGTTATATTTGTAAATCATCTAAAATGTTAAGCTTAGGTTATTATGATCTAATGTGAAATAAATCACTACTAAAATATTTTTTTCAAAAATTTCATGAGTTTTTGCTGAAAGAAAGGATGTGGGAAAATCCAAATACCATCTTGTATTAGGTTGATTAGGATTTAAATAAAATATTAAGCCTCTCTGTTTCTTCCCCTACAACAACTAGAAAGGAAGTTAAGAATGTAACTAAAAAGTCATTGAGGTCAATTGAAGTGGCTGTTTCTGGGCTCTTCAACTAGTAGTTAGCTTGCTGAGCTAAATTTTTTTCCTATTTGATTGTTATTTATCCTTTCTCAGCCAAAGTATAAAATATGTGAGTTTCATCAAATTTCCTATGTAGAAACTCTTATCCTGAGCCCAAACACACGAAGAAATATCTGGGTGCCCACAGTGTAGTAGTGTCAGAGTAGAGTACCTTAGAAACCATTTCTGAATTACTTTATATTTCAGATTAGGGAAGTTGACCCGAAGCAGTCATGTGTTGCAAAATTCCATTGATATTTGAGGGAAAAACTGGGGTTGGAACCCAGAACACTCTTAAATCAGGAAATTTTCTCTTCCATTTTATTTCTTTCACTGGTCCTCCTCTTATTCATCACTGAACAAATGTTCTTTAAGAGCCTGTGTTTATAAAAAGCACAGAGTATGCAAATATTTAATTTTTGTTCTTCTCTTTCAAGTCTTCCACATCTTTTTTTCCTTGTCATAAATAGATGATCCTTTACATATTACTCTTGCTAAACACACAGGGGAATATATGTTCATCCAGGCTGATCATTACCTGTCAGTAGGAAACTAACATGGATTAGCATGCTACAAAGTAACCTTCTCTTTCTTTTCCTTCTACCTGCCCCACTCCCTCCAACCTTGCCCCTCCCCCCAACACACACACTGATTCACCATAACCAAAACCCTACATGTCAACAAAACGCTTATTCAAACAACCAGAATCCTCTAAAATGTTCTAAATATCCAAACTTTCTAAAGTTCCTTTAGGTAATGAGAGATATGAAGCAAAGCCAGACAGATGCAAAACAGGATGATGATCAGATTACAAAATTATGAACAGATATGTTTATAATTAAAGATCCATGATTAAAGATGGATGGATTAAAGATCATTAAAGATCCAATGTGTGAAAAAACATTCCTGCCAAAGTAGCAGAAACAGAGATGTCTTCTGCTAAGCTACAAATTTAACTCATACATCTTTAATCCCTTCAGAAGATCCAAAATCTCATAGCAGCTTCGTATTCTTTTTAAGTCTAATCACTGATTTTCAATGTCATTCTCATTTAACCTCTATTGACTAGTTACTACCGCTTGTAAGTCTTATAGTGCCTTTGACAGGTATGTGAGGACTTGCCTAATGGGAGACACTAGACTGTAGATAATTATGCATCAAAGCTCATCTCAGACTTTAGCTGTCATAGCGTAATGTCATAAAATACCATTATAAACATAATTTTCACAAGGCATTTTGCTTTTATTTAAATCTAGTCATCTCTAGACTTTATATTCCAATATTAGCTTACTTTTCAAGAAAACTAAATAGAACTCTTTAGTCCAGAGTCATTTTTTTAATAATAATGTAATTCTCATTCTTTCCATTACAAAGTTAATAACACACATTTCACGATGTGAAGTCTTTTTAAAACATCAGCATGCAGAAAATATTCTTTACCATTTTAATTAGTGTGCCTGTCATATTCTGAATATTCTGGAATACTTTCAAGGGGTGTGAAATGTTAGTAACATAAATAAATAAAAAAAAAATTCATTGTTTTATTTCATTAGCACTCAGGCAATGAATAGAAAAGAAAATTTCCATAAATTGATGTATTGAATTTTAAGGTCATTTATTTTACTGAAGCCTACAATTTTCCATTTTGAATAGTTCCTTGTTCAAATAATTTACTTATTTCTTAATAAGGACCATGTAGAAACATTGAGAACTACATAAATTAGTAAGGGACAAGTACATATGTGTGTCTATGTCAGTTTATGGATCTGTGTGTATTTGGAATAACCTCTATCCAATATGAGAAGTTTTCTATATGAATTTTCAGTAGAGGTTATGGTATGGCTGATACTCCAACCCCTGTGGCTGGGGCTGAGCATGACTGGTTCTGAGACTGCTGGAGCCTCCCTGCAGAGCAGCTGCTTCTACTCAGAGCTGGGGAGTGGAAAGGAGTTTGAGACTGGAGTCCTACTCAAATCCTCTGCTGCTGGAGAGATTCAGGCTTCACCTCAAAGCAGAAAGCATATTTCCTTCCCCTCTTCTCCTCCTTTCCAAATCTTTTGCCAGTTTTTCATGTTGTCAGAAACTAAGGGGAAGACATTTGGCAAGGGAGCCAGGAGTCCCAACTCCAGAACTACAAGACAGAGTGTAAAGGGTAGTGTCAGGTCTTGGAAGGATTAGGGAAGTGTGTAGCTTAGTGATTTCATCCCATCTACAAGAGGAGACATACATAGACATTCACCTTGTCATTATTTAAAATTATTAAACATTGAAATTAACTTAAATGTTCGACAAGATAATACAGAAATACAGAAAAATGAGTAGAATATAGCTTCAAGTATTAAGTGGATAATCATAAAAATATAAAGTTGAAAAAACATGGAGTGCTAAAGAACGCATAAAGAATAGTTCACTTATATAATGTCACAAAACACAAATGACACTGTATAGAGGTTTATAGAACAAAATAACAAAGACTGGTGGTTACTTCTAGGGAAGGTGGTAGTGAATATAATTTAGGAGAAATTCAGTGTGTCTATGTTTGTTTCTTAATAAAAACTATAACTGTGGCAAACAGCAAAATATTATGATTTATTATAGATAAATGGTTGGTGCATTAATGCTTACCATATTACTCTCTATTGTTTTTGAATATTTGAGTTATACCATAGTTTTTAAAAAGGCACACAAAAAAGTCAGCATAGTTTAGTCTCACTACTTTTCAGCAATTATAGCTTGGGCAGTAATTATAGCTGTTATCTCTGAACCTCAGTTCTCTTACTAAATCTCCTACAGTGTCCTTGTGAGGACTAAAGGTAATGAATGTAAAGTGCCTGTCACTTGAATGTAAAGTGCCTGCCCTCAATAATGGTGACACTTTGCTATTATTATTATTAATAATATACTTACCCACATACAGTACACATTTGTTAAATGAATGAAAGTCAGTCGCCAGATGGGATTGTTTTTCCTATAATACCGTACCTCTCATGAACTAAGAAGGCTGGTGAAAGATTAAAGAAGTACATAATGCAGATTAATAGAGGAGGACACATAGATTCCTGTTTGAAAAAGACGGACTCATTTTATTTCTGTTGTCCCAACATAGTTATTAATAACACCCCTTTCACTCTTAAAAGTGTAACAGTATGAATGATAAATTATATGTTTACCTTCAGATTCATTAGAGCAATAGGTTAGGTCTTAGTTCATGCTGAGCAAAACAGTTGCTAAATGCTTTCCTAGTCTGGTAACCATTATAAGAACTATTTGAAAGATTCAGGCACCCTCTTGGAAAAGATCAGACTTTGGCAAATGGCAAAGATTTTTTTTTTTTGTCAAATTTGTAAGAAAGTATCTTGTGAGAGAATATTCAGACTTATCCTATGTGGCTTCACAGAACAAAATGAAGACTACCACTAATTGTTAAGGAGACACGACTTTTTCTCAATATAAAGATGAAATTACTAACAATTATAATGAAAATTCATTTCTGTTGTTTGGTAGAACTCTTGGGGTTTTCCAGATATAGAACCATAACACCTGCAAGTAGAGAGAGTTTTTGCTTCACTTCCTTTCCAATACAAAACACAGTGCTACTCTGATTGTTTTCACTTGACTGATCACTTTGGCTAAAATCACTAATAAAATGGTTTAAAAAGTAGTCTTATCACAGAAATATAGATCAATGGAACAGGATAGAAGGCCCAGAGATAAACCCACACACATACAGTTAACTTATCTTTGATAAAGGAGACAAGAATATACAATAGAGAAAAGACAGCCTCTTCAATAAGTGGTGCTGGGAGAACTGGACAGCTACATGTGAAAGAATGAAATTAGAACACTTCCTAACACCATACACAAAAATAAACTAAAAATGGATTAAAGACCTAAATGTAAGGCCAGACACTATAAAACTCTTACAGGAAAACAGGAAGAACACTCTATGACCTAAATCACAGCAAGATCCTTTTTGACCCACCTCCTAGAGAAATGGAAATAAAAACAAAAATAAACAAATGGGACTTAATAAAATTTGAAAGCTTTTGCACAGCAAAGGAAACCATAAACAAGACATAAAGACAACCCTCAGAATAGGAGAAAATATTTGCAAATTAAGCAACTGATAAAGGATTAATCTCCAAAATTTACAAGCAGTTCATGCAGCTCAATATCAAAAAAACAAACAACCCAATCCAAAAATGGGCAGAAGACCTAAATAAACATTTCTCCAAATAAGATAAACAGATTGCCAAGAAACACATGAAAGGATGCTCAACATCACTAATCATTAGAGAAATGCAAATCAAAACTACAATGAGGTATCACAGGTCAGAATGGCCATCATCAAAATATCTACAAACAATAAACGCTGGCAAGGGTGTGGAGAAAATGGAACACTCTTGCACTGTTGGTGGGAATGTAAATTGAAACAGCCACTATGGAAAACAGTAGGAAGGTTCCTTAAAAAACTAAAAATAGAACTACCATATGACCCAGCAATCCCACTACTGGGCATATACCCTGAGAAAACCATAATTCAAAAAGAGTCATGTACCACAATGTTCATTGTAGCTCTATTTACAGTAGCCAGGACATGGAAGCAACTTAAGTGTCCATCGACAGATGAATGGTTAAAGAAGATGTCACACATATATACAATGGAATATTACTCAGCCATAAAAAGAAACAAAATTGAGTTATTTGTACTGAGGCGGATGGACCTAGAGACTGTCATACATAGTGAAGTAAGTCAGAAAGAGAAAAAGAAATACCGTATACTAACACATGTTTATGTAATCTAAAAAAAAAAAAAAGTTCTGAAAAACCTAGGGGCAGGACAGGAATAAAGACGCAGACTTAGAGAATGGACTTGAGGACACAGGGAGGGGGAAGGGTAAGCTGGGATGAAGTGAGAGAGTGGCATGGACGTATATACACTACCAAATGTAAAATAGATAGCTAGTGGGAAGCAGATGCATAGCACAGGGAGATCAGATTGGTGATTTGTGTCCAGCTAGAGGGGTGGGATACGGAGGGTGGGAGGGAGATGCAAGAGGAAGGAGATATGGGATATATTGTATATGTACAGCTGATTCACTTTGTTATAAAGCAGAAACTAACACACCATTGTAAAGCAATTATACTCCAATAACGATGTTTAAAAAAAAAGTAGTGTTTTCAGACATTCTTTTCTTATTCTTGATTTTAGCAGAAATTCAGTCTTTATTTCCATTAAGTAAGAAAATTTGTTTATCTTTAATAGATTGGATATTGAATTTGTTGAATGTCTTTGAATATGGTAATCATTTTTAACTTTAGCAATATATTAATGGATTTCTTAATATTGAGTCAACCTTGTAATCCTGGAATAAACCCCACATGATAAAGATGTATTACTTTGTAATGTTATATTGTACACTATTGGGTTATGTTTGCTCATATTTTATTTATAATTTTACAAATTTTTATAATTATATAGGCATTTATGATTTATATCATTTTTTAATTTTTTCTTTTACTTATATTTAACAATATTTGTCAGTTTTGAGTATTGGTGTTATAGTTAGTCACCAACAAAACACTTCTGGAAAATTTCTTTTCCTTTGGTCAGAAGAGTTTAAAGAGCACTGCCCTTCTCTGGTAATTGAAGATTTCATCGAATTCCACTGTGAATTTCCCAGGGCCAGGTGTTGTGGTCGGTTTTTAGAAAATTTTCATTTTTTTCTATAGAAATTAGTGTTTATACTTCCTTCTACACTTGGGTCAATTTTGGTAAACTATAATTTTCTATAATGTTACCCATTTCATCTAGGTTTTCAAGTACAGTTGAATTGATGAACACAATATAGACTTCTAAATCTCCTTTTTCAATGGTTATTTTCCTGTTATTTTTTTCTTAAAGTTGAACTTATTTTTAATTAAGTTTACTACCTACCTGTCTGTTCAGTTCAATGGCTTTTTCAGGAAATAATTTTGTTGTTTAATTATTTTATTGGATTTTTTGATTTCTAACCTAGGTTCTGCTTTCTATCTACTTTTATCTTTTTTTTGTCTTTTCTTTCTTTCTTTGTTCTTATTTTTTTTTAAATAGCTGGTTACTTAGTTATTTTTATTTCTTCCTAACTTCTTTTGAGTTAAATATTTAAAATTATGAATCTTGTATATAACTGTTTCAATTTTATTCCATAGATTATGATTTATGTGTTATCTTTAGCATTATTTTTTAGAAAGTCTGCAATATCAATTTTGCATTGACTTGCATTGACTTGACTCCATTGACTCAGGATGATACTCACACACACTCACATGCATACACAAATACACACATATAAATTTTTAGGAAAGGTGTTTCCTTGGTTTTTGTTTCTTTCTTTGAATGAGATTTCTATAATGTTCAATTTATGGTACTTATTGAGGTTTGTTTTATGACCCTAATAAATATGTTCAATTTTTAAGATATTTAGTATGGACTTGAAAGTGTATGTCTATTATAGGGATACATTTCATATACATTCATAATATCTATCCCACTGATTATATACTTTAGATCTTCAATATCTTTTATTACTTTTGTCCATGTGATATGTCTTAGACTGAGAGTGGCAGGTTAACTCCAATTATTGGTGCTATTCTGCATATTTCCTTGCATCTCTTATAACTCCTGCTTTATAAAAGTTGTGTTTTTTCTAAGATATTGATAACTGTTACATCTTTATTGTGTATTGTGTTTTTTAGCATTATAAAATGACTTATTTTTCCAGTTAAGTGTCTTTGGCCTGTGTTCTAACTTGTTAGATAACAGAATAACAACACTGCTTCCTTGTTTCCAAAAAAATTCTATAAATCAACTTATTTATTGAGGTACAACTTACAATAAAGTGTATCCATGATAAGTTTATATTTTGATGTGTTTTGATAAATATATGCATGTACAACAACCACATGCAAGATATAGAACATTTCTATCATTCCCCCCAAACTTCCTGTTCCCCTTGTATTGATTCCAGCTCCAGCCAACCATCAATCCACTTCTGGTTGCTATAGATTAGTTTTGCCATTTTTAGAGTTTCATATAAATGGAATAATATGCTATGTAGCCTTTTGAGTCTGTCTTTTTTTCCACCGAATATGTTATTTTTGAGATTCATTAATAGTTTTGCATGTGTAAGTAGGTTTCTCCCTCCCCTGTATTGCTAAATAATATTTCATTTTATGGAAATACTCCAACTTATTTATCTATTTACCTGTTGATGGACATTTGGGTTATTTCCAGAGTTTAATTATTGTGGATAAAAGTGCTTTGCACATCCATGTGTATATCTTTATGCGCCTTTTCATTTCTCTTGGTTAAAAATTAAGAGTGAAATTTCTATGTTATTTAACTTTATAAGAAACTGCAAAACTTTTAATCCAAGTAGTTGAAGCATTTTATATTTCTCCCAATGTAAGAAAATTATCGTGACTTCATGTCTGGATCAACACTTATAGTTATCAAGCCCTTAAATTTCAGCAATTCTAACAGGTGTGTAGTAACATCACACTGTGGTTTTAATTTTCTTTTTTCCCAATGACCAATGATGTTGTGTGGCTTTCTGTGTTTTTATTGATCATTAATATATCTCCTTTAATGAAATAGTTGTTGAAATCTTTGCTCATGCTATATTGGATTGCTTGTCTTCTTATCAATTTATTCATATTCTAAATTTAATCTTTTCACAGACATGTATATATGTATATACATACATATTTCTTTCTCACCATCTCTATACTGCTTTTTCAGCTTAATCATAGTATCTTATGAAGAGCAAAAGTTTCAGATTTTAGCCACTCAGTATGGCACCATCTGCTTCTGGGTGTAAACTCTACTTAGTGTTTCTTATAAAATCATAAGCTTGCCACTCTTTCCCTTATTAAAGCCAAGTGCTACCTGACTCTCTGCTGTGCTGTAATCTCTTGAGCCTGCCCTGTGGCTGGGGTTTTTATATCCCCAGTTACATGTAAATTTATTATCACAGTAAATTCTTTCCCAATTATACTAGAGGTATGAACTATGGGTGATGTAAAGATTTTAATTGCTCTTATTGTTTACACATACACACACACACTCAAGAAGTGAAGAAATTAGAATTTAGGTTGCTTCTATTATTAAATCTCTTTTCAAAATTTGAACTACAACTAAAAATTCACCAGCACACTGATGTTCACAGGGAAATTATATCATTTGCTCTCACCACAATTTCTATAAGATAAACAGGGAAGATTTAATTTTATCTTCAATTTAGAGATGAAGAAATAGAGATTCACCAATTTTACTTGACTTGCCCATGGTCATATAAAGTGAAACTAAAGTACGTGGAATTAATCATATATTCTTCCCATTCCACTCTGTTGATTCTTGATAGCTATTTTTCCTTTAGACAATTTTAACCTATGTTAATTGAAGTAAGAGAAATAATAATATTGTAAAAAGAAGAGTTATTATCTATACTGGATCCTGGCCCAAAAAGTACCAAGTGTAAAGATAGAATCAAAGAAAGAAAATCAAATGTGCTTTGGAGTGTGTGTGTGTGCACGCGCATGAAAGAGAGAGTGAGAGAGATGGAGGAGAGGAATAATTGTGTGGGGATTGAGAGGCTGAGAGAGAGTTTTGATTGGTGAATCAGATTTCAAAACCTCAACAATATTTTCTAATTCATAAAATTTATGCTTTTAGTTATTAGCCAAAAAAGCACAATAGCTTTAGCAACAGTGGTATAGAATACTAATGCACAAATTCTAAAAAGTTTTTTTTTTCATATTAAGGAGTCATTATCCCAAGGGAGACTCTGCTAAGGTCTTATATAATTTTATTTTCTGTAAGTCATTCAAAAAAAGAAAAAAGTTTGAAGATGTTTTTAATGCTATATTTATTCCTCCAGATGTATTAATGTATACATGTAGATTATAAGAATTAATGAGAGAAAATAAAGGTAAGAATAATAGGAAATTAATTCCTTCTCTATGATTTCACATATTTATTGGTGTATAGTAGCCCATCACATAGGAATGTTTACATTTGTGGACTCTTAAATTTTGAGGCTGATTTGTAATTACAAATCCTAATAAAATGGATTTTACCTTGCTTAACTGTGATTTAGAGACAAACACATAAGTGACAAGTAGATCAGTGATTTCACTTATAATCATTTTGATTTTCTAGGAATGCTTGATGTCTCTAGGTCAGTGGTTATCAAACCTATCTGCCCTTATTATCCCCTGGGGAGCAGTTTAAAAATAACACCACCAGGGCTTCATGCCTAGAGATTCTGGGGTTTGTTTGGGATGGGTCCATGTCATTTGAATAAACTCCTTGGATGTATCTAATATGCAGACAGGATTGAGACCACAGCTCTTTTAATAAGAGTGATTATGTTAAAGAGAAAAGCAACAGCATAAAAATGCATGAGTGCTCATACACACCCAAAACCTGCACAACACCCCGCATCCAAAATTTACTTTATACTTTAGCACTGCTGCTCAAGTTTAATAGTGGTTCTCTTAGAAAAATAAGAAGTTTTAAATAAAAGATTTTGTGATAGAATAAAGGAGATTAGGTTTATTGCTACCCAAGTCAAAAACGGGAGGGAAAGAAGCCCTGCACATTTGTAGAGAAGTAGTGTAGAAAAAGGAAGGTACATTATGAAAGGAGAAACATCTGTTTTCAGGATGTAAGGTAATACTACAAACAATAAAAAATATGAGAAACCCAATTGTTTTTATAATTACTTTATACATTCTTCTTAGATTATTCAAATTCTCTTCATAAGGAAGTTGTGTCATAAATTAAATGTGTACGTCTATTGAAGGGCTACTTCATAAAGGTTTCTTTCTACCACCAAACTATAGAATCAAACAAACTTTGCCTCCACATATTTAGACTTTTAAGATATAATGATTTCATACATTCTTTTCATAGAATCATCATTTTAAAAAAAACCCTCATTCATTCCTAAAGAATAGGCAAATAATACACAAGCATTTAATCCATACTTGACAATGTGACTCAGAAAAAACACAAGTCAAGATAAATAATAACCTTTTGGAAACTAGTAAGTCTGGCATCAAGAAATTTTCCTTTTGTGATTCATTTCTTCTTCTTGAAGTACTCAGGGTAATTGCATTAAAAAATGCTACGTCTAAGCTATCTCTATAGGGCAGGATCATTGTTACAAGTTATCTTTGTTTTTTGAATATTGCCGTAAAAATGTTGAGTTTTTCTTCACATTGGTACTTTTAGAAAATGCCTCTATTTCTGTGTTTCTGTGTTTGAACCCCTTAAAAAGAAAAAAAAGGTGTGATATTTAATGAGGTATATAAAGCCTTCACTTAGGTCATATCTAATACACTAAAAACACTGTTCTTCTACCCATCCACATGATAAGATGTCCAGATCAATATTACTCAAAGAGTTTGTTGTCAAAAAGATTCATGTTACACAATAGGTGGTTCTCTATTCATATGAATAGTTCCTTTCTCAGGTTAGCATAAAGAGAAAGAATAAGTTAGCCATTGTGTTTTGATTGTTTGCTATCACACAACCAGCTAATTTAGAGAATAATGGGAAAAAATACAAACACAAAATACTCATATTTAAGTCTTTTAAAAAAATTATTTGTCTAAACTGATCATGTGAAGTAGCTGATTCTCTTTATGTTTTGTGCTGAACAGATGTACCTTTAGAGAAAAATATAAACCATTTTTATCTTTCAAACTTTTATAGTCAAAATGAGATTGTATCATGGGAATAGCTAAAATCAGGTTACCTCTTGCCAGAATCAAATGTACATTAGAAATATAGAACACATTTTGTTGATAAAGGTTTTAATAAAGGAGTAAAAAATAAATTTTAACTTAGTCTAATACAGAATAGATCAAATGATCAGAGACCACAGCACTTTTTTCCCCTCAGGTTCCCTGTGGACTTTCTTTGTCATAAAGTCAGGTGGGTAGGAAGGAGGTACACAGAACTAAAATGAGCTGTGGCAACCCTGTCAGGCTGTGTTTTACAGCTTCTTTTCTGGTCTGCCATTTGAGTTGGCCCGGCCAAATATAGTTTTCTTAGGCTTTATCTTCAGAGAATTAAAGAAAGATGACCTCATTTAGAGAAAAATGCTGGCTAGAATTTTCCCTGTATATTAGCCTATTTGCAAACTACATAAACCTTATACAGAAAGAGCTTTGCAAGGGCAATTAAATCTGAACATAGCATTCTAGTATTTGAACACTTATAAACTTGTTAACAACAGAAGATTGGAAAAAAATTTTAAATATATATTTTTAAGAGTGGTTCAGAAAAATGCTATAATTTCTATTGCTATAAAAAAGGTCTTAGCAGAAGTTTTATTTTTAACTCTTTTTAAAATTCTCTTCATATGTTTTAGGTAAAAAAGCTGAGACAGATACTCATGTAGTATATTTATTCACACCAACTTTTTTTTTAACATCTTTATTGGAGTATAATTGCTTTACAATGGTGTGTTAGTTTCTGCTTTATAATAAAGTGAATCAGCTATACATATACATATATCCCCATATCTTACAACACCAACTTTTAAACCCGAAAATAGTATTTGAAATACTGTACTTTGAACACCACAAAAAGTGTTTTCTGCCTGCATTCAATTTTGCAAACTAGAACATAGACTCATCATGTGTAAACTAGGAATAATAGTACCTACCTCACAGGATGGTTATTAATATTAAATGAGCTGGTTCATGTAAAACACTTAGAATAGTACCTGACATAGGGTAAGGACTCAGGAAATATTGGCAATTATTATTATTTTAAAGAGTCACTTGAAATTATAACTTTAATGGGTGAGAATGGGATGGAGAAAGAGACATCTTAATTTTGGAATATGAGACCACATTCTGAGAGGGTCAAGCTTTGCTTTAGTTGTAATAGTGGTTGCTCCCAAACCACTAACAATAGAGGAGCGCAGATAGAGGACTGGCCTCACACTAGAGTCAAATTACATTCCACTTTATGATTTTTGCCTGGGCCCACTTTTCTCTTTTTCTATCAGGATTTTTCCTTAGGAAAGATAAAAGAAAATTATTAAAGTCAAGTTAATGTTCTACTGCTTACACTTCAAGTAAAAATATCCTTCCTGTTTAAATAAGCAAAGTAAAAATAAAAAGGATTGGAAGGTAAGTGAAAAAAAAAATGATGGGATGAAAAAGTCCGTCATCTTCCTCTTAAGAGAAGACTGAAAGCAGATATTCATTCAAGAATGATTTAAGAGACCATGATTGGAGACTGAATGAATTTTACTAAGGACAGCTGATGCCAGCACCACTACTGAATACTAAAGTGGAGTGTGTACCTATGCAATTTTAAATAAACTATATCTTTATTGAAAAGTCACATTTTTTGAACCCTTAAATTGGATGAAAAAATATGATAAAAATTTTTTGTGTGTTTTTCTGGTTTCCAGAGACTGTCTGGAGATATAGTTTGACATAAGTAGTATAGAAATTTTTAGACCCTTTAAATTCTTCATGTGTAAGAGAAAAAATGGGAGAATGTGCTAAAATCTTAGTGAATCTGGGCTGTCCTGGACAATAAAGAACATATGATCTATGAGCCAATGACTGATACATCCATGTAGGGAACAGTATTGTGGGTGGTCAATCTAACCTTCAGAAATTTTTATTATTCCTGTTTATGTTACAGTTGTGGGCTTGAATCAAATTTAGCTTCTTCGCTTTTCTCAGTTTTAAACTACAAGTGATTCAGTTTTCAGGAGCTCTCTTCTGGAGTGTTTACATTTTATAGTAATAGCTAATACTTCCACCACCTCTATGCTCTTTGGGAGTGGTTTGTGTGATACAGCTCATTAGAGGGAAATATGTTTCTTTCTTGACCTAGTTATAAAATTCTCTTGTTGGATTTGATTAAAATTTCATTCCATACCTGACAGTGATGGTTAAATTCCTAAATATACCACCCGATGTCCTTGTAATACCCACAGCTTTAGAGACATTCATACACAGACTGTGTGAGGAAATTATCCAGCTGAAAAAGATGTCCTGTTAATTGGATTAAGCAAACTTTGTAAACGATCAAATAACTATGGTTTATTAATTTATGATAGAATTCCTTGTGGGGGCCCAGATTTTTGCCACAATTCTTGATTGCCAGTTAGCATAGGGTTATTAATTGCAAATAATAGAAACCAATTCTGGTTATCATAAAAACTAAAAGTCATCTAGTGGGAGAGTGTTGAGTAAATCATAAGGTTTACCTGAATGCCAGAGAACCAGGTTTTTGGGGTTCCTAAGGGAGAAAAGGCATAGCCAAGATCCTGCCAGAGGGATGGTCTGCTTAGGATGCCACCATTAGATCTTTACTACCAGTTTGCTGGAGCCTATAATCCCTTTACACCCACTGCAGGGCTGCAAGCCTTCATTCCATTATCACCTGTGAAAAGTCATCTCTATCTGACCCTCAGCACCTTTATTTCACTCTCTGAAGATTTATCTCTAATTCATTCATTTGCCCACTTACTTAGGCAACTATTTCATACAATCTCACATGTCCTCAAACCTCCAATACATCCCAGTTAAAACTCTCAGCTGATGACCTGGTCTCAAATCTTACTGGTTTAAAAAAAAGAAAAACAAAAAAAGCAGCAGCAGCAGAAGGAATCAGAAGAAACTTGGATGTGCTTACACCACCACTAAATCTATTAATATACTTACATCTGAAACTATATACTATGTCTTCCTTCTTATTTTGAGGGACAGATTATTTGTTCTTCTGCTTACAGCAAGCTCTTCCGAATGAGCTTTGAATCCCAGAGTCTCACTAATTCGAGAACCCTGATCCTGAAATAATTCCCTATATTTTTCTGCATTATCATTATTTTCCCTGCCTTGCAGGGCATTTGGTCCTGTCCAAATATACATAAGACATTTGGTCCATGCCAAAAGGTCCTTGATATTTGGTCATATTTGATCCTGTTCAAAATATCCATGAAGACATTTGGTTTATTCCAAAAGATCATTGATATTTGATCTTTCCAAAACCATTTGGCATGGACCAAATATGTTCATGACATTTTGGATAGGATGAAATTTTAAGGAGACCTTTTGGTGTGGACCACCAAATGTCTATGGACAGGACCAAATTTCAAGAACCTTTTGGCTTGAACCAAGTGACTTATGAAGCAAATGTCATATAGATGTTTTGGACAGAACCAAATGTCTGCTAACATTTTCCCTGAATTGGATAATGGCCATCACTGTATGAATATATTCTAATATTTATGAGAGATATTAAAACAAAACAAAAACTAATCTGTTGACTACACATCCAGTTGAACAACCTGCTACTCTATTTCTCTGTCCCCCCTCCCACCAGCCCCCCGTTTTTTTTTTTTTTTACAAAACTCCTTGAAAACCCGTCACTAATTGCCATATCCACTTTATCTCCTCCCTGACTTTTGAATTCATTCCAGTGAGGTTTTTCTTTCCACTCTCCATGAAACTACTCCTTTTGTATTACCTAATGACCTACATTTTATCTAATCCAATCACCAATAATCTGTCACTGTCTTACTCAAGTTATCCACAGCATTTGATACAGTTGATCAGTTGTTGACTCATTTTCTTAATTTAGCTTTGATTTTTCTCCTCCTCACAGACCACTCTTTGCCTCCTTTTCTCCATTCTTTCCATCTTGCCAAGCTCTAAATATTGTAATCCTCCAACACTCAGTCCTTGAACAGCTGGTCTTCTCTATCTACTCTCACTTCCTTGGAGATCTTGTCCAGTCTCAAAGATTTCTGTACCATAACCATGTTAATGATTTTCATCTACTCCAGATCTCTAGTCATACACTCCTGTTCTTCCCACATTTCTTGTTTTAGTGATATCTACTCCATTCTACCACTGGCTCTAGTCAAAACCCTTTTAGTTTCTATTCACTTTTATTTTTCATTCACACTCCAATCTCAAACCATCAAGGAAAAAAATATTTTAACTACCTTGAAAGTATATTCATCATTTCTAACCACCTCCATTACTGCCATCGCCAACCAAGCCACCTTCATTTCTCAACCTAGAAGTTCCAATAGCCCTCTAAAATTGCTTGCTTCTGTCCTTACCATAATACAGAACATGTTCCACACAGAAATACGAGAGATCTTTGAAACTACAAGTTAGGTCATGCTACTCCTCAGTTTAGAATCTTCCAATGTCATTCAGAATGAAATAAAGATCCTCACCAGACCTGTACCATTGTAAGAGATCTGGTTCTCTGTTAGTGCTCTGATCTTTTATTCTGTCATTTTCCACCCCACCACCATTTGCATTCTAGCCACAATGACCTCCTTGCTATCTTACAAATATGTCAATTCACTTCTACAACAGAGTTATGGCATGGCTGTTATCTCTTCTGAAATTACCTCTGTTTTCTCCTACCCCTGTCTCACCCTTTTTGTACATAATATCTGCAAAATTTTCTCCCTTCCTTCCTTCAGGTTTTCACTCCAATGCCATCTTATCAGATGAGCTTTCCCTGATGAATATTTCCAAAATTGAACACCCCCATGCCTTGACCCTGGCACTCTTTTTCCTCTTACCCTGCTTTATTCTTATGAGAGAACATTCCCTGACATATAGGAAAGAAACTCCATGAGAGCAGGGGCCTCATGTTTTTATTCTTTGCTGCTGCATTTCCTCACCAACCAGCACCTAAAACAGTGGATAAGTAAATGTTTATTAAGTGAATAATGCTGGTGACAGTCAAATCAATACATGTCAGCTATATTTAATGTAGTATTAAAAATTATTTCTTATGAATTATTTTCAACTGAAAGCTGGGAACTCAGAACTACGCTCATGTAATCAAGTAGGCAGATATTTCACTTGAAAGTCAAAGTGGAACTATGTAATATTTTTTAAGCTGCACACTCTCAGGAGAAAAGATTCTTTGTATATCTATGAAAAACCTAGTTATCTGTTTTAATCTTATTCTATGAGCACTTATTGAACCAAGAATGTAGTTGCATTCATGCCACAAAAACAAATATCTCATTGTAATGTGATATGGTTTAATGATTAACTCCCAAAATAAATATGCTCTTCAGGTTTTTCTTTTGTTTTCAGGAACATTGAATCAATTTTTAAAATTTTGAAATTATAGATTCTAAAATGAGGCAACTGAACTTAAAGCCTTATGAAAAAAGAAAATCCTTAGTAGCATTATTAATCACGCATACTACTGAAACCACACAATGCAGATGGCACTGTGTTACAGTGTTTTAGCTAGCTCCTAGGGAAGCAGTTAATTAAATAAACATTTTTACACACCTAGTAGTTTAGTTACTGTGCTAAATACTGAAAGGGACTTTAAATTAATATTAAAATTAAATAAGCATTCCTGGAAGGCTATAATGATCTGGGTACATGCTAAATGCCTAGGTGATTCAAAGTTGATCAGAAAAACAAAACAAAACAAACATAATATTGTAAATCAACTATACTTCAATAAAACAAAACAGAACAAAACATTTCTTGATCTTACAAAACTTATACATAGAACAACAATCCTTGTTCTTAAATGAGTTCACATATTAGTGAGAGACAATGTGTGCATATGCATTTATTACAGATATGATGACAATAATAATTAAAAGACTAAGGGATTCAAAGGAGAGTGAGGTCAGTTCTAATCACATGACAAGGGAAAGCTTCATGGAAGAAGTGTTCTATTTATATGTACTTTTGAAAATAAGATCAGAATCTCATAGGCTGAGATGGAGAAGGTGGGGATTCAGTTAGAAAAAAGGAAAGGGAAATTTCTGACTTTTTTTTTAGCAGCATTAAAGATTGAAGAAGTTAGGTCAAAGACCATACTATAATGGAGGAAGATTTTATCAGTAACACCTAGTTTACTCGATTTTTATGAAATACCTGTATGCATATATTTATTGGTAATATATTGTACATATACACATAATTATATACTGTTCTGAGTTGGCTTGTAAATAAATATAATAGAGATTTGTATTAATTTTGTGTTAGCATTGAACTAGTATTAATTATTAACTAACCAATGATTAATTAGTTACTAATATTGTATCAGTAGTCAGAGAAACATAATGTAATACACCTGGAGATTTTATTGTATTGCTATTAAGAAAGGAAGTACACTTAGCTTAAATTTTAATACTATATGCCAAAGGTTTTTTTAAATTATTATTATTTTAACATGCAGAAATTTGGATTCTTATTCTCAGGATTACTATCATAGTTTTCAAATGTAAATGAAAACTATCTTTTTATATATTTATTCAATAATAATGTATTTAGTACCTATTAGTGTAGGGCATTATAACTTTTAAAATGTGTTATGAAAATTGTTTCTTGAAATAGATTAAATGTTTCCAAAATGCTTCTTGAATAAATTAAGAAATTAATTGATTAGCGTGACCATATATTTCATGTTCATGTATGTTCATGAAGTAAAGGAGCAGTAATCTTCAGAATATGTTCTTGGGTTTTTGTCAAAATTAAACCTAAAATCTCTGACACTAATAAGAAGCTCTATTCAAAACTCTTCTCTCAGCTCATTTCCTGCTGAATCTCTTTATTTTTCTTGCCAACTGAGTTATTGATTCAGTGCCATCTCTTTTTAATGGACTAGTTTTCTTTGTTAGATATATTAGGGAGCCATAATGACTCACCCAAGCTGAGTGCTGATAGGTAATAGAATTTAACTTAGTAAAGCTAATTGACAGGAGTCCTAATTATGATTGCAAACTCTTTGCTAGTACAAATGACAGGGCAATAAGCTATTCTTGTTTAATTAGTTTTAACCCAACAAACTTAAAGGCAAATATGTTAAGATTCAAGAGAGTAGAAGACCACACCATCTGTTGCCACTTACTATCCTGATACTTACTGTGACTAATATTTATGAATTTTGGTTGCAGCCAAGGTAATAGAGTGCCAAAGAGAGCAACTAGGTATAAGCATATCTGTGTTCTCCCTTGTAGGTGTGATTGCTCTTGCTTAACTATTCTCTAATAAAATTTGAATTTTCTTGCACCTTGCTCTTATTTATTTCCTTTTCAAAATTCTTTTTATTAAAATACTGTTCATACTAATGATGGTACTATTATTGAATTGTATTTATCTTTTTGCAATATATGATGATATTTTAAAATCCCATGTATAACACTGAAAATATTTATGGTACATGATAAAAGAATGAAGTTTTTCACTACGAATCAAAAAGTGTAACTAAGTTAATTTGATTGAACACTTAAGTGACTCCTCTAAAATTTGTAAATAAACTAACTGCCTTTCAGAAAGTTTTCCAAGCCTGTAAAGCCTTCTTTCTAGTGGAACTATGACTCAAGGCATTTTTAAGCTTTTCCCCAGTTTAGTATCGTCTATTGTCCTATGTTGGTGTCACAGTGATGTACAAGAGAAAAGAACCATGGCACAGACAAGAGGTTAGAGTGGTGATGGGGACTTTATTCACTTGGATAGCTACTAGGGATATTGGTTTGTGAAAATTAGAACATGTAATACATTTCTGACTTATCTAGCTTATTAAACATCATTTAGAAGAGAGAAGAAAACAGTGAGAGAATCAGTTAAGATAACTTAATTTAACCCAGTGAGAAGAATCACATTGGAGAAGTAGGAGCCATAGAAAATTTAGAGAAAAGAAACCCTCAGATGGAGAGACAAAAAAAATGCAAATGAATCTAATCTTATATTCATGATATCAAAGGCTAGAATAATAAACAAAATTAACAATTTTATAGGAATAAATGTAATTACCCTATATTTAATATAGAAAAAAAAGACACAATGCTTGATTTAATAGTACTGTATTTTTATCTTCTAATTTGAAGTTTCTTGTGCATCAATAGTAGAAAATGACTGTTAAAAAATCTATTGTAACCTAAGGCTGTATTACTGTGTTGAGAAGAATGCAGTAGTTATGGCACAAGATAACATCTGGAAGATCCTGTGGAAAGGCCCTAGAAGGCAAGGTGAGGGGAGGTAAGTAACACTTATTGAGTGGATGGTATTTTCCACATGTCATTATATTATCGTATCAATGAATGACAGAGGAAGATCCCATAATCTCTGTTTCATAAATGGAGGAACTAAGGCTCAGAGAAGCCCAGTGAATGTTCAAGATCCCTCTAGCAGGATGCTTTCAGCGCCCCACCCTTAACAGTAGGGCCTTCCAGTGTGATCATATACTTCCAACTTCAAATACCTGCATCTATGTTTTATAGACCTTTTACTTCAACCACAGATGCCAGCCAGAAGTGCTGGGGAATTAACACCCCTGGGGACAATCTTTGACCAGTGGCACTCACCAAATACTTCAGCTTCCTTCTTTCTGAGTAGGAGAATCTTAGGTACATGTTTTGCACCAGTACCCAGAGCTATCCCTAGGGATTAATCTCCAGCCACCCACTATAAAAGCTGGTTTAATACTTCACCCTCTTACCTAGTGTTTCCTATTCCTACTCGAATACTTTCTCACACCATTACCAGTGATGCCTGTACCTCCCAAATAAACTGCTTGCACACAAATTCCTCTTTTAGAGTCTCCTTCTGAGGGAACACAAGCTGTCATACAGTGGTATTGCCAAGATTCAAATCCATGCCTGTCTCCAAAACCTGTAACTTCCCATGATTCCATGTTGTTTTCCTCTAGATAAATGGCTCCTAGTGCCCTTCATACTCTAGCAAAATTGCATATTTCTATGCCTTATGTGATCATATTTATAATTTTAAACTTTCCTGATCAATAAAGAGGTACACTGTGATGTTCTGTGCTCACTATTCTGAGAATAATTTGATGTATTTTATTATTAATATAACCAGTGTACTTAACTGACAATACTTTGTGAGCTGGTTCTAAAACAGAGAATTTTTGAAAGCTTGGCAGAGCAATTTGTTGTTTTATTCCAATATACCATATTTAATATTCAGAGGAAACTTTACTTATGAATTGCCTATTATTACCCATTAGTGCTAGGATATTATTTAGACACCATTAACATGTTTGTGCAATTATTTCAATTTTTGTCTCAAAGGCATTTATAATTTCATATGCTTGAAAACCCAGGAATTTCCTTTCATTTTTATCTGTCTGTTTATATAATGTGACTAAGCTTTCTAAACTGCATTTCAAGTGGATCTTTTAAGCTCTTTTTAAAAAATGTAGTGAAATTTGTTTTGATTAAAGGGAAAAGAAAACAACTGGGGAGCCTAACTAGATATATAGTCATGATTTATTTTATTCTAGGTTATGTCAAGTGAAGCACACAACCTGAACTAAAAGATATCTGTCACTGTAATACATAACAAGACATTTTTCTACTGGAAAATTCCGAGACAGTAGAAAAAATTAGAGTGGATCCTACTTTAGCAATATTCCATAGAGTTGGAAAAAAGATGCTGTCATCCATTTTCATTATAGTTTATCTTATGATCTGATTTCCTCAAAGTTTTACAGACATCTGAGGGAAAACTTACCATGTTATAAAACCAACTGAAGCTAAAGTTGTATTTTCCAGGGGAATATGCCAGAATGACCATTTGGAGCCTCTTTCTCAGAATAACACAAATCAGAATAGCTTTCTAAATCTGTATTTTTAATAAACATCGTATGTCACTATAATATGACAGAACTATATATTTATGAAATGTAATGTTCAAATCAAATGACAGGATGTTTACTTGCATGCATAGTTTTAGGTCTTTATATAGGAAAAGTAGATCATAGTTGTTCATTAATTTAAGTTTTACTTCAAAATACAATTGATTTTGCTTCCTGTCACTTCTGAATTTTATGTGAGGTCAAACCTTTTCTCACTTAACACCTTTATGGACATAAAAAGACAAACAAATGAGAAGGGGATGTGGCAGAGTCACAAATCAGCTTACTGATTTGTGATTGCATAGTTCTTCCCAGCACCTCCTGGCTTAAAAGGGAGAAGACCTTTCCACTTATGGAAGTGTTTTGGATTCCCCTTTCTTCATATCTTCCCAACTGAGTAGGTGTTAGAATGAGGGTGTTATTTGCATGTTGACAATAAACTTCTCATTAGAATGATCTATACTCACTCTTTCCACTTCTTGCTACTCTATTCTTAATTCACAATAATCAGGGTTTTGTCCTCACAATTACACTCACATTTCTTTTTTGAATGCTCCCAATGGATTCCAAATTGATAATGGATTTATTGGTTGTATTTGGCTCCCAAATTGCCCATTACTGGATCATTTTCTATAATAGTCTGTGCTCAGATGCCATCTTCTCAGAGAGTGTTTCCCCTAAACGAGATCTCACTCCCTTTACTCTTTATTATATAACATCTCCATATTTAAGAATGTATTATTTTTCTTCCCCTTCCTTCCTTCCTTCATTTCTTCCTTCCATTGCTTGTTTGTTTATATGCATACATATGCATGTATGTATGTAAATATTTATGTATTTTTATCTGTCCTTTCCTATTAGCAAGCAAGTTTTAGAGAGGAGAAAGGACTTGTTTGTTTTATTCATGGCTGTATATTCTTCACCTATAACATGAGGTGAATATAGTAGGTCCTTAGTAAATATGTTTTGAAAGAGTAAGCATGGATATGAACATGAACACAGTCATGCTGTGGAATTTTATGTCAGATAATGCTTTCCTGATTCATTTCATGTAAAAATACAGCTTTAGTAGAAGATTTCTAATAAACACAATTAAAAATTCTTGTTAAATGAGGAGAATTTAATAATGCTTTACACACACACACATATATATATAAATGCTTCACACACACACACACACACACACACACACATATAATATCTTTTATTAATATGTAACCATTCAGTTAGAAGGCTTTGTTGGGAAATCTATAGACTTTCTTTGAATGTTTTCCTATGATGATTGTATTTTGATATCACCTTTTGGCATAAATCACACCCAGATTGTATCATCAGTGATCTTAACTTAAATCTATTTAAAATGGAACAAACACTTAAAAATACATTTGAAAAGCAATATTTATGTGGAGGCATCTGGGTTTTATTATTTTTCTACATCCAATTCAATAGCATATTTTGTGACTTAGTTTCATTATCTTTTCCCAGCATTCAACTTAGTTTTCATAAAAAAAACCCTTCTCTTTCATATTATATATTATCTGTTTACATATATTTAAATTGAATGATATACTTATACTAACAAGTACAACAGGATTTGCAAGGAAATATCACACTCTTGGAGAATTCAGATTCAACTATGGTTGCAGAAGTGGTGTTATCAGCCATTGGTGCTGGATATGCCATAGGCAACAGGGTCTGTGTTTCCAGGGGGAAGGGAGAACTTTACAAGAAGAGATTCAGTTAGTTAGAGATCTGTTAAGAAATCATGTGATGTAGTACTTTCAAAAAATAAATTTTTATTAATTTGTGTTTACTTATATACAAGGAATTTACTGGATTGGACATTTTAATATAAATCCTTTAACAAATTAATTAAGCAATTATATGCAGTGAAAATGAAAATATATTTGCAGGTAGGAATGCTTTTGTAAATTTTAATTTTAACCAAATGTCCACTGGATGTTTCTTATAATTTCATTGTTCATGTATTTATTCAGCAAATACTTATGGCAGTATTGTAGGCAGTAGAAATACAGTAAAAAGCAAAACACAGGAAGTCCCTGACCCCTTGGAAAGATGTGCTGAGTATCTTCCTTTGCCAGTCCATATATGCGCTTCATCTCCATTTCTTCTCTGCTGACTATCTCAGGAAGCTGACCCCTGTAGGCTACACCAACAGTTCCTGTGCTCTCTGGCCTCCAGTTGGCTTCCCTGAGGGGTTACTTCAAGCTGATTTTGTCTCTTAACACCCAGGCTTCTCTAGGTGGCCTGCTCTACATGACTTTCTCTTTCCTGGTCCTTCCCTTCTCTCATTCTTTTGAGCTTCAGAGGTAGGAAATAGTCCTCTGCTACTAGTCCTGGGCATCTTTAACTGTTCCATGTGGTTCTTCTACACCTCACTCTCAGCCTTTTAATAAGTCATTTATAAAGAAAATCTTCATAGATTATAGTAATTTAAGTGCGTCATCTGTTTTCTATTGGGACCCCTTTGATGTAAGATTCTTAGAAAATATTGAAGTGTTTTCTGAGTCATTAAGAAAGGCTGAAACATTTTGGTAAATTTTAGTACTCTATTTTTAGGTAGTTTTGATTGTGCTCTGAAAGCTTGATAACCTAATGAACTATTAATTTGATTAATGTACAATTAAGAAGAGTATTTGCTGATAATTCCTAGAGTTAAAGTTAAACTTGGAGAAATTTAAGAGGCTTACTGGAGCATTTTTAGAGCACATGGAAAAATAATTTTTAACTGCTTAGGCAAGGACAAAGAACTGTAGGCCAGAGTTACCCATGAGTATAGACTTAAAGTATTAAGTAAAATATTAACAAATTATATTTAGCTTGCATAGCTAATTAAATATTGATAAATCATGACTATATTTTATCAGTGGAGGTAAAGATGGTTCAACATTAAGAAACTATGAATATGATTTATTACATTAAGTTAAAAATTAAGTCCATACCAATGTATATTTTTACAACCACTATGGAAAACAGTATGGCGGTTACTTAAAAAACTAAAAATAAACTACCATATCATCCAGCAATTCTACTCCTGGGTATATATCCAAAAAAAAAAACAAAACACTAATTTGAAAAGTAACATGCTCCCCAATGTTCATAGCAGTACTATTTATAATAGCCAAGACACTGTGGCAACACAAAGGAGGATCAACAGATGACTGGATTAAGAAAACGTGATATGTGTGTGTGTATATATATATATATATATATATATATATATACACATATATATACACATATATATAATGCAATATTAATTAGCTATGAAAAAAAGAAATATTGTCATTTTCAGCAATGTGGATGGACCTAGAGAATATTATGCTGCTTAGTGAAATAAGTCAGACTGTATGATATCACTTATATGTTGAATCTAAAAAATAATACAAATGAATGCATGTACAAAACAGAAACAGACTCACAGACATAGAAAATAGACTTACAGTGACCAAAGGGAAGAGGAAGGTGGGGAAGAGCAAATTAGGGGTATAGGACTAACAGTTACAAACTACTATTCATAAAATAGGTAAGCAAAATAATTTGGTATATAGCACAAGGAATTATACCCTGTATAATTATATTTTACAGTAACCTAAAATACCCAGAGAAAACCATGATTCAAAAAAGACACATGCACCCCAATGTTCATTGCAGCACTATTTACAATAGCCAGGACATGGAAAGAACCTAAATGTCCATCAACAGAGGAATGGATAAAGAAGATGTGGTACATATATAAAATGAAATATTACTCAGCCATAAAAAGGAATGAAATTGGGTCATTTGTAGAGAAGTGGATTGGCTTAGAGACTGTCATGCAGAGTGAAGAAAGTCAGAAAGAGAAAAGCAAATATCTTATATTAATGCATTTATGTGGAATCTGAAAAAATTGGTATAGGCGATCTTATTTACAAAGCAGAAATAGAGACACAGACGTAGAGAATAAACTTATGGATACCAATGGGGAAAGGGGGAGTGGGATGAACTGGGAGATTGGGATTGACATATATACACTATTGATACTATGTATAAAATAGACAGCCAATGAGAACCTACCGTATAGCAAAGGGAACTCTACTCAATGCTCTGTGGTGACCTAAATGGGAAGGAAGTTCAAAAAGAGGGGATATATGTATGCATATAACTGATGCACTTTGCTGTGCAGCAGAAACTAACACAACATTGTAAAGCAACTATACTTTAATAAAAATTTTTAAAAAAGAAAACAACAACAGTAAAAACTAAATAATCTGCAAGAATACTGAATCAAGAAGCTGTAAACCAGAAACTAACACAATATTATAAATCAACTATATTTCAATATAAAGAAATAAAATCCATACCAACACATATATGATTAAAACACAAAAGATCAAACCCCACTCTATTCTTAAGCTAGAAAGAATAGAAGCATATTTGGTGATGTTATAAACAAAATAACAATGTCCACTGGCACTGCTATTGTCTAACCTTATAATGAAAGTCTAGTTACCTTTCTTTCTTGTTCTTCCAAACCCTGTAATCATACACAACTTGGTAATGTTTAATTGAAATTTATCAGCTAATATTGAATATCCATTCTGATAGATTATGACACAAAAATACAGGTACTTTGACAATGTATTAAGTGTGTATTATACATCAGGAAGTATGCTTGACATATATCTAACAATGAGACAGGGCTAAATGCTGTTGTTTTGTTTTATCAATAAAGAAACTAAACTCAGAGAGTCAAGTAGTGGACTTTTGAGGACTATCTGGAGCAGAATTAAAATGTTGTCTAACTCGTTAGACAAGATATAATCCTCAAAAAAGATTTCTATATCAGAGAAACAACATTCCAGTATTATGGGAAAATAGTGATCTAAAAACCTTTCTTGAATAAAATATTATTACATAAAAATTTTTTTAAACTCTTGTCTAACCTTTAAATCTATGTTCTTAACTATAAAGCTGTAATCCCTGAAACAAGAAGGCAGTTTGTGTGTGTGTATACACACACACACACACACACATATATATATATGCAGAAAACACATATATTTATGTATGCCGACCCCACCCTTAACCACAGAGTATTTACCCATCAACCAAAAACCAAAGTTATAGAAGCTACTAGGTAATTTCCTTGGATTCTTCTCACATTTTCCCCATCCTGCATTTCCTCTGTCCAGTGTTCATCTAACTATTAACCTTGATTTAGTACTGAGAACTGCTGTACTAGAAGTAAAAAAACCCATAATTTTAACAAAATAGTTTTCCCAGAGCCTCATAAATCATACCACAGGAGTGCCTAGCACCTTTGCTTACCTTTATACTACATACTCTATAGTAATGATATTTTTTAAATAAAAATGAAAACCTCCCAGTATTACCAGTTTCTTTTCTTTTCTACTAAAGATCAATTGTCAATCCCCTTGTGTATCTTCATATTTTATTTCTTTTACTTTTGCCTCCACAAAGAAAGTTTTGTCCTTAACTCCAGGAATTTTAATAATCTGTTGTTTTTGGAATGGCCATGTTTTCAAGTTTTAATATTCTGGGAAAATTGAAAACTATGTTAAATCAAAGTTTGAAATGTCCACTCAGCATTTCTTTATAAATTTTCATTTGAAAACTCTTAATACTCAGCCATTAGGGTAATCCTCCACTCAAACTAAGGGGAGATAATCTTTAAAAATTTTCAGAACATCTGTCTCTCTCTTTTTTTTTTTTACATCTTTATTGGAGTATATGGCTTTACAATGTTGTGTTAGTTCCTGTTGTGTAACAAAGTGAATCAGCTATATGTATACATATATCCCCATATCCCCTCCCTCCTGCATCCCCCTCCCAACCTTCCTATATCCCACCCCTCTAGGTGGTGACAAAGTACCAAGCTGATCTCCCCATGTGATGCAGTTTCTTCCAACTAGCTGTCTATTTTACATTTGGTAGTGTATATATGTCAGTGCTACTCTCTCACTTCATCCCAGCTTACCCGTCCCCCTCCCTGTGTCCTCAAGTCCATTCTCTACATCTGTGTCTTTATTCCTGTTCAATCCCTAGGTTCATCAGAACTTTTTTTTTTTTTTTAGATTCCATATATATGTGTTAGCATGCGGTATTTGTTTTTCTCTTTCTGACGTACTTCACTCTGTATGACAGACTCTAGGTCTGTCCACCTCACTACAAATAACTCAATTTCATTTCTTTTCATGGGTGAGTAATATTCCATTGTATATATGTGCCACATCTTCTTTACCCATTCATCTGTCAATGGAAACTTAGGTTGCTTCCATGTCTTGGCTATTGTAAATAGTGCTGCAATGAACATTGTGATACATGACTCTTTTTGAATTATGGTTTTCTCAGGGTATATGTGAAGGAGTAGGATTGCTGAGTCATATGGTAGTTCTATTTGTAGTTTCTTAAGGAACCTCCATAGTGTTCTCCATAGTGGCTGTATCAATTTACATTCCCACCAACAGTGCAAGAGGGTTCCCTTTTCTCCACACCCTCTCCAACATTTATTTTTTGAAGATTTTTTGATGATGGCTATTCTGGCTGGTGTGAGGTGATACCTCATTGTGGTTTTCATTTGCATTTCTCTAATGATTAGTGATGTTGAGCATCTGTTCATGCATTTGTTGGCAATCTGTATATCTTCTTTGGAGAAATGTCTGCTTAGATCTTCTGCCCATCTTTGGATTGGGTTGTTTGTTTTTTTGATATTGAGCTGCGTGAGCTGTTTGTATATTTTGGAAATTAATCCTTTGTCAGTTGCTTTGTTTGCAAATATTTTCTCCCATTTTGAAGGTTGTCTTTTCATCTTGTTTATGGTTTCCTTTGCTGTGCAAAAGCTTTTAAGTTTCATTAGGTCTCATTTCTTTATTTTTGTTTTTATTTCCGTTTCTCTAGGAGGTGGGTCAAAAGGGATCTTGCTGTGATTTATGTCAAAGAGTGTTCTTCCTATGTTTTCCTGTAAGAGTTTTATAGTGGCTGGACTTACATTTAGGCTTTTAATCCATTTTGAGTTTACTTTTCGTGTATGGTGTTAGGAAGTGTTCTAGTTTCATTCCTTTACATGTAATTGTCCAGTTTTCTCAGCACCAGTTATTGAAGAGGCTGTCTTTTCTCCACTGTATATTCTTGCCTCCTTTATCAAAGATAAGGGGACCATATGTGTGTGGGTTTATCTCTGGGCTTTCTATCCTGTTCTATTGACCTGTATTTCTGTTTTTGTGCCAGTATCATACTGTCTTGATTACTGTAGCTTTGTAGTATAGTTTGAAGTCAGGGAGCCTGATTCGTCCAGTTCTGTTTTTCTGTCTCAAGATTGCTTTGGCTATTCAGGGTCTTTTGTGTTTTCATACAAATTGTGAAATTTTTTGTTCTAGTTCTGTGAAAAATGCGATTGGTAGTTTGATACGGATTGCACTGAATCTCTAGATTGCTTTGAGTAGTATAGTCATTTTCACAATACTGATTTTTCCAATCCAAGAACATGGTATATCTCTTCATCTGTTTGTATCATCTTTAATTTCTTTCATCAGTGTCTTATAGTTTTCTGCATACAGGTCTTTTGTCTCCTTAGGTAGGTGTATTCCTAGATATTTTGTTCTTTTTGTTTCGGTGGTAAATGGGAGTTTTTCCTTAATTTCTCTTTCAAATTTTTCATCATTAGTGTATAGGAATGCAAGAGATTTCTGTGCATTGATTTTGTACCCTGCTACTTTACCAAATTCATTGATTAGCTCTAGTCATTTTCTGGTAGCATCTTTACGATTCTCTTTGTAAAGTATCATGTCATCTGTAAACAGTGACAGTTTTACTACTTCTTTCCTTATCTGGATTACTTTTATTTATTTATTTTTCTTCTCTGATTGCTGTGGCTAAAACTTCCAAAACTATGTTGAATAATATTGGTGAAAGCTGACATCCTTTTCTTCTTCATGATTTTAAAGGAAATGGTTTCAGTTTTTCACCATTGAGAATGATGTTGGCTGTGGGTTTTTCATATATGTCTGTCTTTTATTATTGACAAAGTTAATGATAATACCTTGACTATCTAGAACTGTATAAGGATATATTTTTTAAGTGCTACAAGTTCTCTTTTCCTGAATCATCGTCCTTATTTTCTCTTCATACTGCCAGAAGAACTTACTGTTCCTAGCAAAGGAATCATTTTAATTGAGAATGCAAATTTGCCTAGAGACAGGCCACTGTGTCTATCACAAAAGAGTGCCAGCAAATGTCATATAAAAATCAATTGAAAGAACTCTGTCTTCTTTCTTCAAACACGATCACTTTCTTTACCTTCACCATTGACCAGTGAAATTGGGGAGAAGTGAATAGTCTCAAGGACTTTCTTCTGGTGGTTTTAATAAATAGGTTTAATGTTCTATTAAATTCAATATCCATAGTTTGAATATCCTACCACTTCTCGACAACTGGCTCATCACTTCCTCCCATAATCTAGTCAATTCATGCAACCCACCATTCCATTCTTTTGATTTATTTTTGATTTACTCTCTACTCCTATTATTATTGTATTTTTCATTTTTCTTATGCTTGATCTCAGGTTGCCTCAGCCTGCAGAGATGTGAAGCAGGATTTTGGTTCCCCACCCAGAGGTTGAAGTCAGGTTGCAGCAGTGAGAGCACTGAATCCTAGCCACTAGACCAACAGGGACCAGTGACCAGTGACAAGGCTGTGTATAAATGAATTTCCACATAGAGATGAAAAGTTGTGAAATAACTAGAGTGTTTATTAGGAGGCAAAGAGTATGTGTGGATAGACACATGGGCAGGCTCAGAGAGAGAGAGTCATGCCCTTGTAGTAGTTTGAATCATTTTTATGGGACATTTCTTCTGGGTTTCCTTTGGCCAATCAACTTGCTTTGCCTGGTTATGGGTCCGTATTTGGTATATCTCAAGGTCCTCCCTTGTGTGTGTGCACATCTCTTAGCCAAGATGAATTCTACTGAAAGGGCTATAGGTAGGTTGACATCATCTGCTCTGTGGTGGTGTCCCCTCACCTTCTGACCTTCAAAGAGCCCTTCTACACATGTGTAGTCAGGGAGGTCCCCTTGACTTCGAGAATGAGGAATATGTTGTCTTTTATCTCTTATCTGGGCAGAGCTGAGATAAGAGATAAAACTTAGCTGGGCAGCATTCAGCTCTTCTCCCCTGCTATTTTGGAGTATCTGTCTACAGGGCAGAAACTGTTCAACCTGGGGCCCATCTAGCTCCTGCTTCATGCTGAGTTGTCTATTAGCCAAGAAGTACAATTAGTTTAAGGGGTACATTTATTCTGATTGTAAGCTTTTAGTCTATAGCATTCTTGAGTCAGGTGACCTTAGGCATATTTTTCAAATTTCCTGAGATCCCTACGAAATAGATACTATTATTATTCCAATTTCATAATAAAAATTGAGACTCAGGAGTGATCAAGATACTAGAGGAGTAGGATGTGAAGCTCACCTTCTCCCACAAATACATCAAAAATATATCTACATGTCTAACAGTTCTTACAGAATATCTACTGAATGCTGGCAGAAGACCTCAGACTTCTGAAAGGGCAAGAAAATCTCCACATAACTGGGTAGGACAAAAGAAAAACGATAGAGAAAAAGGAATCTGGATGGCTGGATGGGACCTGCACCCCTTGGAGGGAGCTGTGAAAGAGGAAATGTTCCTGTACACTGGGGTGTCCCCTCACTGGCAGGGAGATCAGCCAAGACAGAGGGGGAGCTTTGTAGTCTTGGAGGAGAGTGAAGCAACTGGTTTGCAGCAGCCAGAACAGAGAGAAACATGTACAGATAGTCAGTGCCACCACCCAATGCTCCCCAGCCTGAGATGTGTGTCCACTAGTGTGGGCAGGGACTGGGTGCTGAAGCTTGGGCTTTGAAGATCAGACCTGGGGAGAGAATTGGGGTTGGCTGTGTGGAAACAGCCTGAAGGGACTGGAGTCTGGTCTGACCACAACTGAGGGTGTACAGAAGGAAGCCAAGGCCCACCTAAAAGACCAGGTGCCATTGTGTGTGGAGTGCCTGAGGGGAGGGATGGGACTCACCATTGCAACCTTTTTCCCTGTGTTCACTCTCAGGAGACAGGACACCATCTACATGAGCTCTAGGAGCAGATGCAAGCCACTGCCTCTGTTGCAGGCTCCAGGAGTGATATTAAGCCACCTCTGCTGCCATTGCAAACTCCAGGAGTGTGTGAAAGCCACTATCACTGTCTAGAGTCCCAGGAGCAGGCAACAGACACTGCCTCTGCACACCTCTTATCAAGGGGATAATGGCCAGCACATGCTGAGGAAAGAGGTGGCAGGTGTCTGTACTAAAAATGACCCTCAAACACAAAATATTAAACCCACACAAGCTATGCAGGGACTCTCCCACATATAAATACACCTCCAAGACCACAGTAGATAATCATTTCTCCTAAACTCAGAGAGTAAGATAAATACAAATCAAATGAAGAAGCAAAGGAAGCATTCCCAGCTGATAGACGAAGAGAATTCCCCTGAAAGAACAAACAGTGAAAGAGGCCTCTTCAGTCGAATAGACACTGATTTCAAAAAACAAATAATGAAAGTACTGAAGGAATTAAGAAAGGCTATCAATAGAAATGCAGAATACTGTAAAAATGAACTAGAAACTATAAAGGGAGCCAAAGAAAATTAGAAAACTCATTTGCCAAGAGGAAAGCTGAGCTAAAGGCAATGAATAATGCAGAAGCACAAATAAGTGATCTGGACGATAGAATAATGCAAATCACCCAATCAGAGCAGCAGACAGAAAGCTGAATTAAAAAAAAAAAAAAAGCAACATAAGACACCTATGAGATAATATAAAGTGTGGAATCTATGCATAATAGAGATCCCAGAAGGGGAAGAAAGAGAAAGGGGGATTGAAAATGTATTTGAAGAAATTATGGCTGAAAACCTCCCAAACCTAAAGAGGGAACAGAAATCCAAGTACAGGGATCATAAGGGGTCCCAAACAAGATGAATCCAAACAGACCTATACCAAGATATAATTAAAATGGCAAAAGGTAAAGATAAAGAGGATTCTAAAGGCAGCAAGAGAAAAGCAGAGTTAATTACAATGGAACCTGCATAAGCCTATTAGCTGATTTCTCTACAGAAACATTGCAGGCCAGAAGGGAGTGGCAAGATATATTCAAAATCCTAAAAGCCACAAAAAGAAAAAGAAAGGAACAAAGAAGAAACACAGAATCAACTGGAAAACAAGTTTTAAAATGGCAATAAATACATATCTATAAATAATTACCTTAAATGTGAATGGACTAAACACTCCAATCAAAAGACATAGGGTGGGGCTTCCCTGGTGGTGCAGTGGTTGAGAGTCTGCTTGCCGATGCAGGGGACATGGGTTCGTGGCCTGGTCCGGGAAGATCTCACATGCCACGGAGCAGCTGGGCCCGTGAGCCATGGTCACTGAGCCTGCGCGTCTGGAGCCTGTGCTCCACAACGGGAGAGGCCACAACAGTGAGAGGCCCATGTACTGCAAAAAAAAAAAAAAAAAAAAAAAAGACATAGGGTGGCAGATTGGAAAAAAAAAAAGAGCCTACCATATACTGCATACAAGAGATCCACTTTAGGATAAAGGACACACATAGATTGAAAGTGAGGGGATGGAAAAGATATTTCATGCAAATGGAAATGACAAGAAAGTGGAGATTGCTATACTGATATCAGACAAAATAGACTTTAAAACAAAGGTCATAAAGAAAGATAAAGAAGGACACTATATAATGGTAAAAGGATCAATGCAAGAAGAGAATTTTACACTCATCAACATATATGCACCTAATATAGTAGGGCACCCAATACATAAAACAAACACTAACAGACATAAAGGGAGAAATTGACAGGAATACAATAATAGTAAGAGACTTTAACACCCCACTCACATCAATGGACAGATCTTCTAGACAGAAAATCAATAAGGCAACAGAGATCCTAAATGATAAAATAGAATAGTTAGACTTAATTGATATTTTCAGGACATAATATCCAAAAACAAAAACAAAAACAGAATACACATGCATTTCAAGTTCACATGGAACATTCTCTAGGATTGACCACATACTAGGGCACAAAACCAAAACAAGCCTCAACAAATTTAAGAAATTATCTCAGAATCTTTTTTGACCACAATAGCATGAAACTAGAAATCAACCACAGAAGAAGAAATGAGAAAAACAAAAATGATTATATGGAGACTAAACAGCATATTACTAAAAAACCAATAGATCAGTGATGAAATCAAAGAAGAAATTTAAAGATACTTTTGAGACAAATGACAATGAAAACACATTTATACATAATCTATGGGACGCAGCAAAAACAGTTCTTAAGTGTAAATTTATAGTGATACAGGTCTTCTTCAGAAAACAAGAAAAATCTCAAATAAACAACCTAACATACCACTTAAAAGAATTAGAAAAAGAACAAACAAAACCTAAAGTAAGCAGAGGAAGGAAACAATAAAGATCAGAGAGGAAATAAAATAGAGATTAAAATTGAATCAAGAAAAAATAGATAATTTGAACAGACTGATAACTAGAAGTGAAATAGAATCTGTAATTAAAAAAAGAAAAAAAAAAAACTCCCTACAAACAAAAGTCCAGGACCAGATGGCTTCACAGGTAAATTCTACCAAATGTACAAAGGAGGATTTATACTGATCCTTCTCAAACTCTTCCAAAAGATTGAAGAGGAAGGAACACTCCCAAAGGCATTTTATGAAGCCACCATCACCCTGATACCAAAACCAGAAAAAGATGCCACCAAAAAAGAAAATTACAGGCCAATATCTTTGGTGAATATACATGCAAAAATTCTAAACATTAGCAAACCAAATCCAATAACACATAAAAAACATCATATACTCTGACCAAGTGGGATTCATCCCAAGTTCACAAGTACGGTTCAACATACACAAATCAATCAGTGTGATACACCTCATAAGCAAAAGAAAAGACAAAAAACACATGATCATCTTGACAGATGCAGAAAAGACATTTGGTAATATTCAACCTATATTCATTATAAAAACCTTTATGAAAGTGGGTATAGAGGGAAAATATCTCAACATAATTAAAGTTATTTATGACAAAGTCACAGCCAGTATAACACTCAATCGTGAAAAGGTGAAAGCCTTCCTGATAAAATCTGGAACAAGACAAGGATGCCCACTCTCATCTCTTCTATTGAACATAGTATTGGAAGTTATAGCCACCACAATCAGACAAAAAATTTAAAAATTAAAAAAAAAAAAAAAGGTAACCAAATTGGAAGGCAAGAGGTAAAATTGTCACTTTATGCAGATGACACGGTACTATATATAGAAAAACCTAAAGACTCCACACAAAAGCTACAGAACTGGTAAATACAGCAAGGTAGCAGGTTACAAGATTCACATCCAAAAATTGGTTGCATTTCTTTACACTAACAATGAAATATCAGAAAGGGAATGTGAAAAACAATTATTTTTAAAAACACATCCCTCAAAATAAAGTACTTACAAACAAACTCGACCTAGGAGGTGAAAGACTTGCTCAGAGCTAGAAAACATTAATAAATTAAATTGAAGATGATTCAAAGAAATGGAAAGATATCCCATGTTCTTGGATTGGAAGAATTAATATTGTTAAAATGGCCCTACTACCCAAAGCAATTTACAGATTAAATGCAATCCCTATCAAATTACCAATGATATTTTTCACAGAACTAGAACAAATAATCCTAACATTTATATGGAACCATAAAAGGCCCAGAATTGCCAAAGCAATCCTGGAGAAAAAGAACAAAGCAGAAGGCATAACTCTCCCGGACTTCAGATGATACTACAAAGCTATATTAGTCAAAACAGCATGGTATTGAAACAAAATCAGATATATGAATCAATGGAACAGAATAGAGAGCCCAGAAAGAAACCCACACACCTACAGTCAGTTAATCTTTGACAAAGGAGGCAAGAATATATAATGGGAAAAAGACAGTTTCTTCAGCAAGTGGTGTTGGGAAAGTTGGATAAGCACATGTAATCAATGAAGTTAGAGCACACCCTCACAACATACACAAAAATAAACTCAAAATGGCTTTAAAGACTTAAACATAAAATATGACACCATAATAATCCTAGAAGACATCATTGGCAAAATATTCTCTGACAAAAATTGTAGAAATGTTTTCTTAGGTCAGTCTCCCAAGGCAATGGAAATAAAACCAAAAATAAACAAATGGGATCTAATCAAACTTACAAGCTTTTGCACAGCAAAGGAAATCATAAACAAAATGAAAAGACAACCTACAGAATGGGAGAAAATATTTGCAAATGATGCGACAGACAAGGGCTTAATTTTCAAAATATACAAACAGCTCATACAACTCAACAACAACAAAAATATAAATCAATTGAAAAATGGGCAGAAGACATAAATAGACATTTCTCCAAAGAAGGAATACAAGTGACCAATAGGCATGTAAAAAGATGCTCAACATTGCTAATAATTAGAGAGGTGCAAATCAAAACTATAATGAGGTACCACCTCACACTGGTCAAAACGGCCATCATTAAAAAGTCTACAAAAAAAAAAGATTTAAAAAAAGATATACAGAAAGTGTCTAAGGAATCTATATCATAAAAGAAAAGAAGTTATTCTTCTAAAGAGAAAATGGAGGATAAAAATATATGCCTGTAAAACACCTGAGAGTGCATTTTGAAAATCAGGGTGGAAATAATTTGTATTCCATGACTGTAATCATAAACATTGTAAGCATGATTACATAGACTGGAAACATATTACACAGGAATAAGATACTACATATATTTAAATTTTAAAAAAATCCACAAATAGCAAATGCTGTAGAGTGTATGGTGGGAATGTAAGCTGGTGCAGCCACTGTGGAAAACAGTATGAATGTTCCTCAGAAAACTAAAAATAGAATTACCATATGATCCAGCAATCCCACTCCTGGGCATATATTGAGACAGAACTATAATTCAAAAAGATTACATTCACCCTTATATTCACAGCAGCATTATTCACAATAGCCAAGACATGGAAACAACCTAAATGTCCATTGACAGATGAATGGGTAAAGAAGATGTGGTACACATATACAATGCAATACTACTCAGCCATAAAAAAGAATGAAATAATGCCATTTGCAGCAACATGGATTCAACTAGACAGTATAATGCTAAATGAAGTAAGTCAGAAGGAGAAAGACATATATCATATGATATCACTTATATGCGGAATCTAAAATATGAAACAGATGAACCTGTCTATGAAAGAGAAACAGACTAAGGAGCATAGAAAACAGACTTGTGGTTGCCAAGGGGGAAGGGGATGGGGGAAGGGATGGAGTGGGAGGCTGGGGTTAGAAGATGTAAGCTATTATATATAGAATGGATAAACAATAAGGTCTTACTGTAGAACAACAGTAAACTATATTTAATATCCTATGATAAACCATAATGGAAAAGAATATAAAAAGAATGTGTATATATATATATATTTATATATATATATATTTATATACATATATATAAAACTAAATCACTTTTCTGTACAGCAGAAATTAACACAACATTGTAAAACAACTATACATCAATAAAAAATTTTAAAAAGAAGGAGCTACACCAAAAAAATTGAGACTCAGACTGTTAAATAAGATGTTCAATCTTGCAGCATGATTAGAGAGTTTCTGACTCTGAGCCAATGTTCCTAACAATTATAGTATTTATATGTGTGTGCTGGTATGAGGGGTGCAGGGAAGGGTGAAGGGAATGACTTAATTCTCTTTATCTAGATAAAGATAACTGCAAGTGTTTGGAGTTGGAGGCTAGCATTTATAAAGCTGCTTTATCTTTTACAAAGACCATTCACTTTCTTTTCTATGAATATAAGCCTTCTGTCTCTAAGTGACTGAGAAATGGGAGGTAGGATGGGCATGGTATGTTTGGAGAACTGAGTACTTCAGATAAGACTGGAATGGTAAGTTTGAGAGGACAGGCACAAGGCCTCCTTGTCTTCTGCTGAGTCACAAGCACATGGCACATAGTAGACACTTGATGGATATTAATGGAATAAAATGTTATAGGACAGGGCATTGAAAAGAAAGGCTAGTGCATACATGTTCAGGAATCTGGAATTCAGGCAACAAAATATCCAGACCTACCATATCTTATGGGTGTGCTTACTAAATTCTGAATATTCTTCTGAGTTCTACTTGGATGATGATTTTTTAAAAAACATTTTATGTATCATGACACTTTACTGCTAAAGACTTCTGCACACATCTTTTTTATAAAATTAACAACTGTATTGAGGTACAATTGATATATAAAAAACTGTACATATTTAATGTATACAATTTGATGAGAGTTTGGACATATGCATATACCTGTGAAACCACCATTCAATCAAGGTAATAAGCATACCATCACCTCCAAAAAAATCTTATAGAACATAATCATTTACATACAGTACTAGTTATTTGAGTAGCTGTTGGAAGAGTCAGAATAATGGAAGGAATGGTCATGTGGGCAGTGATAAACTGCTATATGAATTGCTGACTAAATTATAACCTAAGGCAAAGGTAGTATAGCTGAGCTTTTGGATGTATTTAAAAAAATAATTAAGAAAGATCATTAATATTCAGGTTTTATCGAATATAAAAGCAGTCTCAGAAAATAATAAAGAATAATGTTAAATATATTTTCTTTCTCCTCCTCCAGCTCCCCACGACCTCTGCCATACACTAGTATTTGGCCACTTTGCTCTCCCAAAACCTGAGATAATATTGTCCCTTGACCATACATTTCTTTAAACAAATAACAATTTGAGAATTTTAGTTGAGAAATTATTATCCCCAGACTCATGGGAATAAGGTCACCAATATTTCTTTAGCTGTCAGGCCATTGGTGATGTCAAATTGTTTTAGACCCTTGACTAGGTAAGAATTGATTTTCCAAATTACTTAAACAAATTCCATTTCTGGAGGAAAAACAATAACAACAAAAAAAGATACTCTCTTTTCTTTAAGACTTCATTTTTTAGAGTAGTTACATAGAAAATAGAGAGGAAAGTATGGATATTTACCATATATCACCTCTCCCACACATCCATAGCCTCCTCCATGATCAATATCCACCACCAGTTACATTCTGAGTTTGGACAAATGTATAATGACCTGTATCCACCAATATAGTATCACACAGAGTACTTTGACTGCCCTAAAAATCCTCTGTGCTATGCCTATTCATCCCCTCACCCCACCCCTGTCAGCCACTGATCTTTTCACTGTCTTCATAGTTTTGCCTTTTCCAGAATGTCATAGAGATGAAATCATATAGTATGCAACCTTTGCAGAGTAGCTTCTTTCACTTAGTAATATGCATTAAGCTTCTTCCATGTCTTTTGATGGCTTGATAGCACCTTTCTTTTTAGCACTGAATAATATTTCATTTCCTGGATGTATAATAGTTTATTTATCCATTCACCTACTAAAAGACATCTAGATTGCTTTCAAGTTTTGAGAATTATGAATTAAGTAGCTATAAATACCCATGTACAGGGTTTTGTGTAGACATAAGCTTTAAACTGTTTCAGGTAAATACCAAAGAGTGTGATTGCTAGATTAGTATGTTTAGTTTTGTAAGAAACAAGCAAACTGCCTTCCAAAGTGATGCATCATTTTGCATTCCTACCAGCAATGAATGAGAGTTCCTGTTTCTTCACATCCTTGTCAGCATTTGGTGTTGTCAGTGTTCTGGATTTTGGCCTTTCTAGTAGGTGTGTAGTGGTCTCTCATTTTTTTTTAAGTTATATTTCCCTGATGATGTGTGGAACTTATTTTCATATGCTTATTTGCCATCTCAATATCTGCTTCAGTGAGGTGTCTGTTAAGGTCTCTGTCCCATTTTTTAATTGGGTTGTTTGTTTTCTTATTGTTGAGTTTTAAGAGCTCTTTGTGTATTTGGATAACAGTCTTTATCATATTTTCTCCCAGTCTATGGCTTTTCTTAGCATTTTCTTGACATTGTCTTTTGCAAAGCAGATTTTCTTATTTTAATGAAGTCCAGTTTATCAATTATTTATTTCACAGATCTTACCTTTGATCTAGAAAGTCACTTTTTGTATCTAAAAAGTCACTGCCACACCCAAATTCATCCAGATTTTCTCTCCATTTTTTAAAGAAAGTAGATATGACATAAAATTATGTTACTAAACCCCTCAAAATCACATTTTAGTCCTTTCTCTTAATGTAAAGAATGAAAAGAAGACAACAGTTTCTTAATATTTCATATCATGGTGCTGAATATATGCAACACAAGTGTAAATTTTATATCACCTGTGTATGAGGACAAGTTGGTTCATTCTTTAATAATTTTAGAATTAGAATAAAAAGGGAATAATATGACTGGCCTAGTTTTTTTCCCATTTTAAAAATTTGACAAGCCAGTGCATGATGGGTTATTGTTCATGTACATAGCTAAGTGTGATAATTAATACAATGCTAAATATAAAAGTAATAAAGTAGGCTTTATACTTTTTAAACATTTTCATTTTATGTAGGTTTAGCAGCAATGCTGTGACATAGAATTTTTATGGCCATTTTAGTGATCTATCAGTGGGGAAAGGGATGGGAGGAGGGGCAAAATAGGGGTAGAGGATTAAGAGATACAAACCACTATGTATAAAATTGGTAAACAATAAGGATATATTGTACAGCACAAAGAAATATACCCATTGTTTTTTAAATAACATTAAATGATATATAACATAAAAATATTGAATCACTATGTTATACACCTAAAAATAATATAATATTGTAAATCAGTTATACTCCATTAAAAACAAAAATGGAAAATCTATTTATAGTGTATTTAGAAACAATAAATTTAATAAACCCAAACTCATTAATGTCACAAAGCTCATCATATCTAAATGACTATACCAAATCTATCAGTATCTATGCTCTATTTCACTAAAATAGCAAAAGATCTGTGACCCAGTGGGAGAGAGACCGTCTTTTTTCCTTTAGAGAGGTGTAAACTTGAATCCTCTTTTTAATAGTAGAAACAATACATAATTAAACCATTTTTACACTTGACATCCTTATTTGGTGGACTATGAAAATTCTATACACAAAACATTTTGAAAGCAATTTCAAAATAAAAATATCAATTATTATACTGGCTGAATAATGCCCCACTCTATCAAAAAAATATGTCCATTTCCTAATCACCAGATATTATTAATCAACTCTACTTCAGTAAAAAAGACATTTATAAAATAAAATTTAAAAAAAATAAGAGTGTTGGGATCATCAGAGGTTAACCGACTTCTCCCAAGGAGACAGAACTACAAAGTAGCTATTAGTTCTTATTGAAGATATTGGTGTGACTGTCAGAACTAGAAAATATATTTGTATTTAAATGACCATAGGGGTTTCAGTTTTCTCATGTAAAAGACAGCACAGGGATAGGAAGCTGCTGGCATTGCTTCAGTGGCTTAAGAATATCAGTTTGAAATTCTCTTCAGCTGTCTGTTCCTTTCCCTTGTGCTGACAAAGTGGCAGTTCAGCTACAGCCATTATGTTTATGTTCCTGGCAGCATAAAGAAGCAATAAAAGAGTAGAGGAAAGAGTGGTTCCTAATTGTTGCTATCCAAAAGAATTATTGTTTTCTCATTACACAAGCAATTAAATATCTTCTATATATTGAGTATAAACATGATTTAATGATTATGTTTAAGTGGACAGTGGTCTTAAGATACCAGATATTAATTATTAGAGAAAGATATGTGGATATTTTGTGTGACTGAATCTAGTAATTGACCATAATCCTGTTCCACTTCTTACTGGTTCTGCAGCCAGATCCCTTTGATCAGCTTTCCTTAGCATTAAGTGTGGCCATATGTGCATGTTACAGCTAGTGGAAGTTGCCCAGAAGTGATATGTGCCATTTCTCAGGCTGGACCATTCAATTGTTCCATGCAGACTCATGTTGCTCACTCTGCCCTCCCCACCCCCAACTGTTGCAGCAACTTGGTGCTTCTAGGAAATGGGGAAGCCACAAGATTGAAAGAGCCATCTGTAGATAAGAAACACTGGCATTGGTCTCTTAAGTGAGCAAGACATTGACATTCTTTACGTTAAGACTTAAATTTGGGGGTTTTCCAATTAGAACATTTATAGCATGCAGAAACGGATATGTTTGGAAAAGTGCAGGAAGATAAGAAGAGCTCAGTTGCAGTCATATTTGGCTTTGGCCCAGCCTTCTGTACAGTCATGATTAGAGAGCAGCCCTCTAAGTCAAGACTGGTGGTGTTCACACAAGTGGGAACAGATCTTGGAATACGTGAATGTTCCTGCTCAGTTCAGTACATGAAGAGCTCTCAAGTTTGTCTGATGAAGCTTTCTCTAAAAATTAGCTCATGTTCATAACCATTTAATTTTTTTGTTCCAAGGATTCTCTTTATTTATTTTTTAAAATTTTATTGGAGTATAGTTGCTTTATGATGTTGTGTTAGTTTCTACTGTACAGTAAAGTGAATCAGCTATATGTATACATATATTCTCCTCTTTTTTGGATTTCCTTCCCATTTAGGTCACCACAGAGCACTGAGTAGAGTTCTCTCTGCTATACAGTACGTTCTCACTAGTTTCCTATTTTATACATAGTATCAATAGTGTATATATGTCAATCCCAATCTCCTAATTCATCCTACTCCCCCCTTTCCCCTTTGGTATCCATACATTTGTTCTCTGTGTCTCTATTTCTGCTTTGTAAATAAGATTGTCTATACCAATTTTTTCAGATTCCACATATATGCCTTAATATACGATATTCATTTTTCTCTTTCTGACTTACTTCACTCTGTATGACAGTCTCTAGGTCCATCCACATCTCTACAAACAACCATTTAAATAAATTAATACATAAGGATAGTTCAGTTGGATTTTCCAGGTCAAGGACCTAGACAATCAAAATCTATGAATAGATAAAAGTTTATCTATCACTTTTGTCAAATAGATATTTTGCAAAGTGTTTGTGTTTCATGTCCTTTCATATCCCAGGTGCTAAAGCCCTGCATTTTCTATAAGAATTACATAATGTGTAGATATATATGAACCACTAGATACCAAATTAAATACCATCATAATAAAAATATTCTTGTCAATGTCCTTCTGAATAAGGCAGCCTTGAATCTCTGTCACAGGGCATATTAAGCTCAGATTGATATTACAGTTCCTAGCTCTGGGGCCTTCTCCTTTCTAATTGGACCATTACTTCCTTAGAGAAGCCTTATCTTATTCATCTTTGTATTCAAGAGCCTTACCTTATTCATATTTGTATTCTAAAAGCCTACAACAGTGCCATACCCACAGTAGACATTCAACATATATTGGGTGATTAAGTGAAAAAATGATTTAGGAACTGGTATAAACCATTACAGCTCTATTTGTGATATAAAGTTTTATTAATAAAAAATAAAATTTTCTTAAAAGCAATCAATACAAATTGAATTCAAAGTTAAAATGCCTGTATTCATCAATAAAGTATTTTGTGATGCCATTATGAAAATAGCATTGATCATTTAACTGAATGTGATCAAAAAGACAATGTGATCTGAAAAGAAAAAAAAAAATTGATGAGCTAGATTAGGATGCTTGCAGGGTAGAGAGTGATGGTAATAAGAAAATGAACCTGTCAAATGTTACTGCCTATGATGATCAGTGCCCTGGACTGCCACATAAGGTTGCTTACCTCCATTTGTTCTGACCTGGCATCCTTGATTTGGGCTTGCATGAGGAACATGTGAAGATGTAATGGGAAAAGGAAGACTAAAAGATTCAAAAGTCACCTGTCTTGGCATTCAGTTGTCTGTCTGACCTACCACTGCCTAACTTTACAGCCTCTTTCTTCCAAACTTGTCCAGCAGCACCCATTTCTCCACAGCTGACACTCCAGTCTTTCAGAGTTGTATGCAGTTTCTCAAGAGCACTGGCTTGTCATATCTTCGGCATTTACATAAAACTTCTCTACTTGGAATGCCTACCTTGGCCCATTGATCTGATGAACTCCTTATTGTATAGGATATGATATTTCATATTCTCCATATCCTTCCAGACTTATTCCATTTGCAAATTGGGACAACCACTGCTTAATGAGCCATACTATAGCTTTTTCATGCTCTTTATTAAATTTATCACTCTCTTTACAATTATGTGTTTATATATGAGTGTGTATTATCTGGCATGTGGTCATTTACTGCTGGGATTATCTTGTACTCAGTAGTACATCACCATAGATAAAAATATAGCTCCATGAATGGTCAAAGAACAAATGAGTAGATTCAGAAATAGTCCTGGGTCAAGGCAGACTGGAATGTGTATTCATGATGGCTTCATGATGGTACTCTTTGATTTCACTCTCTTTGTATACATGTTAAAGTGTTTACTACATACGTCTAAAATGCCCATACATGTTTGCACAAACATATCAAATTGTAAGTTATTTTTGATGTTAATGATTATATTGTTGATATACACATACTTATGTATATATGTATACATATTATGTGAATGTATATCAATTTTACTTTTTTATTTCTGAAATTTTCAAATAGTTGAGTTGGTTCTATGTTAAAAATATTTTTGGTTATCTTGGTTAGCAAGCAAATTTTTCTTCATAAGAGAACACCTCCAAGGATTTCACATCACCCACCAAGTAAAGTGTGGATTCTTTAGGTTAGCACAATTACCAACCCCCAACTCCTTCCCAGATATATAATCTCATTTCAACAGTGCTATATCACTATTTTCTATGAACCTTTATTGTGACACTTACCATGCTCATTACATTGTATTTATTTATGTGATGGTGTCCTTTACTAGAGTCTAAGCCACTTGAGAGGCCCATGCCTTTATCTTTCTCTTCTCACTAGCATAACAGCCTTTATCTTTCTCTTCTCACTAGCATAACAGCTGGCACATGGAAAGTGCCCAAATGAGGCATAAAATGAATTAAAACTCTTTTGTGCAGTCCCTTTTTTGATTCAAACACCAGTGACCAAAAAAAATGATATAATAATTTTTCAATCTTTTTCTTAGTGCTAATGATGGAAAAAAGAAAAGTGCTTTACAAAAGCTGGCAGACAAAGAAAGATTACTATCAAGCATGACATTCATGACATTCCCTGGTCCCTATGAGGAGGTCCCTATGAGAGCTGACCAGCCCCACTTGAAACATCAGTTCTTGTTCTGGAGCAAGGGTCTTGCTCTCACTGTTTCAAAAGAACATGTAGGGCTTCCCTGGCGGAGCAGTGGTTGAGGGTCCGCCTGCAGATGCAGGGGCCGCGGGTTCGTGCCCCGGTCCGGGAGGATCCCACAAGCCGTGGAGCGGCTGGGCCCTTGAGCCATGGCCGCTGAACCTGCACGTCCGGAGCCTGTGCTCCGCAACGGGAGAGGCCACAACAGTGAGAGGCCCGCGTACCGCAAAAAAAAAAAAAAAAAAAAAAGAACATGTAAAGCATCATGAGCAGAATAGCCTACTTCCAGAGCAAGTCAACAAATGTGGATAGAAGGGAGATGAGAGGATAAGGATGAGGATAAGGATAAGAGGAAAGGATAGAGAGAAGCAGCAAAAAAATTTAGCACATTTATTGATGAAATTTGAAGCAGTTCATATCATTTTGAATTAAAATACAACATGATCTTGGAGAGCATGTGATGCAGGCAGGACTCTTCATAATTTTGTCCCCACCAGGAAATGCCATGGGATGAGACCCCTGGTTTCTTCCTTAGAACACGTGCATTGAGTTTCCCTAGCAGAATGGATTCAGATCAGATCTAAACTTCTATGCTTTCTGACCTCAATTCAACCAAAAAAGGAGAGTTTACACCTCTTTTCATAGCTGGTAGGCAAAGAAAATTTTAAAGTAGTTTTTTTTTTTCCCCAAGCGATGGGTTTATTCATGTGCTCATTTATTTTTATTATTCTCTCTATCCAGATGTCTCATTTTCTGCTGCAACTGCTTCCAGCTGTATCCCTCTGCAAATGGAAACAGAATGCCAGCAATAACTGCTGTCAAATATATACGTTCCTATTTCTTGTCCAGAGTCCTAGAGTATTGCAGAAATACTTTTGGAAGACAATCCCTTTGAGTAATAATAACGACTGGCAATAACCAAGCACTTGCCTTGGATGGACAGAATTATGAGTGCTTTGCACATAATATCTTGTTTAATCTTTATAACACTACTTTGATGAAAGTATTATCTTTATTTAACAGATGGAGAAGCTGAGGCACAGAGAAGTCTGGTAAATCATGTAATATAAGAGAATTAAGGATTCATAGCTAGACAAGTCTAATACCAGAAGCTGAACTGTTACACTATGCTATGCTGCTTCCTATTAGGGAATGCACAGGCTGAAAGGCTGGAACTCCATCCCTCCCTTCCTGGCTTCCCTTCTTTTACTATCTCTTCCTTTAAAAAAAAATCTCATACATTTCTATTTTAGATAAAGGAATACATTTAGAAAATGTGAAACATGTGAAAAGAAAGTAACATTTTTGACTGTTCCAGACACCATGTTGAAAACTTTGAATATTTACCTCATGCATACTTCTCCATATTTTTAGTAACTGTTTTTAAGTCTAGGTGATAGGCAATCACTTGTGGTACAAAGGAACTGCCTGCTTGCCTGTTATATGTTGGGTAGTGGATCCTTTTGGTTGTTCTTTCATATTTTCTTTAGGCAAGGAAGTGCCATCAAGGATATGCACATTGCAAAAATAATCTATTGCTTCAGATTTTATTATTGTAATTAACAGCTGAGGCTGCAATTCTTGAGCACTGGAGACAGATCAGCAGGAGAATAACTGCAGGAAGAGAGGTATGAAGAAGAAGAGAGAAATGACTCACAAAGCTTCACCAACTTAAACTGTTTTATAGACATGCTTTTCAACATTTATTTTGTAGTTCCTAGAAGTCCTTAGGCACAAACAATGTACATTTCTTGATCCATTAAAATAGCTCTGCAGTTAGCTCATTATATGCCAGGTGGAACCACTTTAACTAGATCCATCGCTGTAATTCACAACTGATGCAAATTCTGGGCCTTATTCCACTGTCTTCATTTAAGAAAGTAAATTCTAGCCTGTAATAGTGGAGGGGATGATTATCAGTGGGATATTTGTCCCAGTCTACAAAAGATACAGTGAAATATGACATAGCACAAAAGTCAGGAGCGGAGCAAGAAGGGGTCTAACAGTGAAAAGCTTTTATTATATGAATATATTGAGAACCCATTTGCAAGCTGCCAACAGATCAATAAAGCCCTGTTAGGTCCACTCTTAAGATATGTAGTCAAGTTTTCTTGATTGTTTATTATAGCTATATAGGTTAGAATTAATCCACATATAAATCTGATATCAATTCCATTTCTCTATGGTTCAGTTATCATTCCTCTATTATATCATTTTAAAGCTGGACTGTATGTACTAGCCACGTGTGGCTACTGAGCACTTGACAGGTGACTTTCTGAACTGACATGTTCTGTAAATGTAAAATATACACTGGATATTGAAGAGGTATGAAATAGAAATGTAACATTTCTCATTAGTAATTTTATATTGAGTATATGTTGAAATTATAATATTTTAGATATGTTCAATTAAATAAAACATATTATTAAAATTACTTTTATCTGTTTCTTTTACTGTTTAGATATGGCTACTAATTTAAAATTACATATGTGACACACATGGCTCATATTTTTATTGAATACCACTGCTCTAAATTTCCCTCTTCTCCCTGTCCAGCTACTTATAAGTATTTTGGGTAATAAGTAGAATGGAATGAGGAGATTTGTATCAATGGCTCAATATAACTTCATTTGTCTCATGGAAATAAATAACTCAAAAAATTATCCCATTAATATATGGGGTGTTTTCTATTTGTAGAAAACAAGATCAGACATTTCAACAAGGGTCTTTGATTTGACCTCTAATGTGACTGAATCCATATTTAAACAGAAGTTTCAATTGCCATATTAAAACATATTATCACGTTTAAATGTGATTTGCCACAATCATTATAAGACAATTTTAGAATATCATTTCAGATCAAAAATGGGCATTGAAATTGCACACAAAATGTTTACTGTACTGTATTATCAAGGAACATCCTTAAGGAGCCAGACTCTTTTGCATTTTTTGTTATGCATCCCTGGAGTGTCAACCTTATCCTTAGACTAGTTTCCCTGTTATTGTAAGGTGGCTGCAATGTTCCAGGAGACATCTATACCCAGGAAAAGAAATAAGCCACTGGAAGAAAAGGGACCATCTTTTTGGGAGGTTTCCTTTTGAGCAATTAAATGTTTAGGAGAAGCCATGTGGTAGACTTTCACATTTCATTATTTGGAATTGTGTCAAATGCTCATGACTAAACCAGTCACTGCCAAGGAAGATGGAATAATTACAGACAGCTGGGAAATGTCAGGATCCATTGTCAAAGGATGCAGTCCACCTACTCAAAAGCACATAGTCTTGTGAAGGAGGGAAGATAACTGAACAAATCAGAGTTTTGAAAATAAGGAAGAAGGAAAAAGAGGTAGGTGGAGATGGATGTTGGGTAGATAATCATGAATGACTGCTAAAACTGCAACTGAAACTTTTAATGATAAACATTTTGAGTTTTAAATTATGAATGCCATCCTTCATTGCAAACTAATTTCAGATATATGGTACCAAAAATAGGACATTCTTGTTTTTTTTAAAAAATGAAGCATGGTTTTTCAAGGACCCTGAATTTTTTGTTTTTAAACAAAGTTAAACAGTTTTATACTGAAATATTTTAGTAGTTTTAAAATGAACCATTAAATATTATATCCAAAATTTTACAAAGTCATATCTTGACAATATGAGCAAACTGATACAAAACAAACAAAAGATCCCAGAGGCTTTGATTCCTAGCTGTTCTTTCCTCTTTTTTGCATGGTGCTTAATGTATTTCTCAGAGCTCAAGTGCCCCAGCAAATTAGTTCCAATTCCATTTTCTTGAAGATTTTGACTTTGCTTTGCAACTCTAATCGTTTTGCTCAGTGTTTTGCACGTTATATCATACAAACATGCATTTGATCAGCAATTAATATGATTAGAAATTCAAATAATTTGAGAGTTGGAAAGTAATTCATACATGATCAAGTCCAGATTCTTTCATTTTACAGATGATAAAACAGGTACAAGTGCCACACATATACTTAGTAATATCCATTCATATAGTTAGTCAAGAAATATTCAGTGAGTGCCTACAAGGTATGCACTGGAGTGTCACTATGAAGAAGATGACAAATGTTATGATAGTGTTTACAGGTGGGTGGTGAGGAGAGACAGACAACAAGCAGGAAGTAAAAATTAGATAGTTACCAAGAAGACAAGATAAAGAAAATAGAAACAACATGAATAAGGCATTAGATGATCTCTTAGACCTCAAGGAGGAGAAATGCCAGACCATGTGAAGGGAACGAAAGAGAGCAGTCTTGGCAGAGGGGACAAGAAGATCAAAGAGCCAGAGGCCAGAAAAATGCTTGGTCTGTTCAAGGAAATCACAGAAGTCCGTGTAACTGAAGGAAGTAGACTGGTCAAGTGGTGAGTCATCTAAACTACTGTCTGGAATGGAGGTTAGGGGCAGATCATGAAAAGCCTTTTAAAGGATTTTAAGAGTACTCTAAAGATATTAGAGGGTTTAAGCAGGAGAAGTAATCATCTGATTTACATTTTTAAAAGATTACTCTAGCTTAGCTGTTATGTTGAAATGAATTAAAGAGTGGCATCAATGGAAATGAGAAAATCAGTTATGAGGCTATTGCAGTAGGCCAGGTGTAATATCATGATGACTTGGACCAGGTTGGTTGCTGTGTAAGCTGGAAAAAAATTTGTTGCACTCATGATATTTTTAAAAGATAGGGCTTATAGGATTTACTGATTGATTAAAAGGTATGAAAAAAATGAAGAGGTAAAGGATAGATTCTAGTTTTCTGGAATTATGGAGATGGATAAGATGGTGTAAGAATCAAGGACATGGAAATATTCCTAATATGTAGAAGCCCATGACACAGCCAAGTGTAGATGACAATTGGCAATTGAACATATGAATCTCTGTATTGATAGAGGGGTAGAGGCTCAGATCAAAACCCTCAGATATGTCACATTCATTAGAGATTGGGCAGAGAGCAGGCCAGTCCAGGAGACTAAGAAAGAGAAGCCAGTGATGTAGAAAATAGGAAAGTGTGATACCTGTTGCCAAGAGAAGAGAGATTGATTTCAACAGGTGGGAATGTTGATCTGATAACATAAAGTTTCATTCTAACAGTTGACAGGTCAAATTCAGTAGATTGGAAAGACAGAAGCCGATTACAGTAGACTGAAGAATACATTACTGGTTAGGATGTAGAGACAATATGTGAAGACAATTCTTTTCCAAGATGTGGAATTTTGAAAAAAGTAGAGAATTGTGGCCACAATCAGAAAAAAATTCTGAATGAAAAAGAATGAGAGAAATGTACTTTACATGCAGTTCAGTCTTGATTCTATTACAGCGCAAGGCTTCAGGAATAATCTTCATGTTGTTGTTCTTGGATAAACCAAAAGCTTCTTATTCTCAGCTTCCCAGTATGTAAATGGTGAAATCATTTATTTCTTGAGCCAATATTTGATTAAACATTATATGCTGCACCATGGATTGGTATAGGTGTACAACAGTGAAGAGGACAGTCCCCATTCTCAAAAAGCTAAAAAGTAGTGAGAGAAATAAGCAAGTAAACAGATGATGTGAATAGTGTACATATATCCTTAAGTGCAGAATGGTACTGTAATCTATGTGAAGTGGCCACTAGACTTTGCAGGTCAGGGTAACTTCCTAATCCTACCATATATAAGCAAGCTAAAGCCTAAGAATTAGGAGACATTAACAAGGAAAAAGATGTATGTGGAAGACGATAACATAGAGGGGAAGGTATACATTCAGAGGCAAGAAGATTCAAAGAAGCTTTTCCTGTAACATGACCTGGAGGGAGCAGTGGGATTGGATGAATTCCCAACATATTAGTATGGCTGGAGTACAAGCTAGGAGGTGAGGAGTGGTGAAAATGAGATTCCGAAAGGAAACTGTGATTGTGTGAATGTATATTTCTGTGTTGGGGGCCCTGAGGTAGCTGTAATTGGGGGCTGGTCTTGTATGACAGAGAAAGGAAGGAAGAAGGCAGAGGGTCAATATGGAGCAAGGCAGAGATAGGACCATTATTAGAGGTTTGGGACTTTACACAAAAGACCCTTTAAAATAATGTTAAAATAGCACCAAATCCACCTTCCTTCATTAGATAGTTTGAAATAGCTTTGTAAACGTAAAGCATTACATTAAGCTTACATGACATAAGACATGGGGGAGAAATTGGTGCTAAATGTTGAAATTATAGATTCCCTTAAACACTCTTGCCCACTGGCTCAACATTTGGAAAGTGAAGTAATACTTGCAGGAAATGCAGTTTTACTATTTTAATAAAATATAGTAAGTTTTCATTATTCTTCATCATTATACTATACTACATAGAAATGTATATCACCAAAAAATATATCCTACACCTATGAAACACTAACTTCTATATTTCTTTTGGAAAAAACAGAAACACAAACAAAAAACATATATCTCATGGACATTATATGCTATTAAGATTTCTACTAATATCTAATAGGCTCTTTCCTTTACAATTATTTCCTAAGATATGAAATTTCACTTCAACAAGATCAAAGTCTATTAAGCAGACTAGATAGAAATGAATGTATTAAAAATGAAGTACAATATATCCAAATAATAAGCATCTCCATTTGTAGTATGACATTTTACATTTATATATTTCCATTATTTTTAAACATAAAAAGAGTCTTAGTAACAAATTTCTCTACCCCAAAAATCAGAGAAATAAAAACACCAACTTTAATCCATGTGGTATAAAAATTATTATTTAACGTAACAACTCAGGAATGGATTTTCATCTTTCACAGTAAATGCATCTAAAGGAAGTAAACTATGCAAACCAGAAAATCTTGAGTTGTTTTTTTCCTATGAAAAATAGAATTTACCTGGTACTAATTATCTTAAAAAGCTGATTTTGAAACTCATTAGAATTCAAAAAAAAATCCTAGAAAAGTTTAGTAAAACCTTTGATTATTTTGCATGATGAATGCCAAGTTTAGAAATAAATGTAGAAAAGTTTTTATATATGGTAGCTATAAAGTCTAATTTCTTCTTTATTTTGTTGAAAGAAACATTTATGTGCTAATGAATTCTACTTCAATAGAATTCTGTATTTAAAAACCATCTAGTTGTTTTACTAAAGTGTAAGTTGTTCCTGCGTCAACCAGTATCCCCAGATCCACAAGATTTGAAGCATTCTTTTCCAAAGGATAAATTAAAGGCTTCATCTTGGAGTGAAATAAAAGCCCCAACAGGTTTTATAAATAATTAATAATAATGTCTTAGACTGATATTTACTATTTACAAGACTATTCTATTTTTTAATATATGAATTCTATATCTTCACAGCAATCCTATGCTGCAACATTAACATAATATTACTTGTTACACGCGACAAAACTGACATGAAAAGTTAAGTAACTCGCAAATATCACAGAGTGTTAAGTGTCATATGTAGGGTTGTATGATAAAACATAGATACCCAGCCCAGTAAATTTGAATTTCAGATAAATAATGATATTTTTTCATATAAATATGTTCCAAATATTCCACTTAATGTAATTAGACTTCAAAATATTCATTGATTATCTGAAACTCAAATTTAAGTTGATATCCTGCATTTTTATTCACTAAATATGGAAACTCTAAGTGGAACAGAGATTTCTATCTGTTCTGTCTACCCTCAGAGGTTGTACTCATTCCCATTACCCTGAACCATTACTCTCTGTATCAGATAAAAGCTTGATTAAAAAAAAAAAAACTAGAGGCAAGAGTACTTGAAATCAAATAATCAAATACTGGGCAAGGATAACTTGAAGACAAAAAATACAGCACAAAAATTCTTCATTTGCACATTCATTATTATCATCATTAACATGGTTGTATCTGCCAGGCCCTATGCTTCTTGCTCTATGTACATTAATTTATTTAAATATTGGAGATTTTATTTCCATTTAACAGTGAGATTCAGAGAGGTTAAGATGCTCTTCGAGTGTCACATAGCTGGAGAGTGGTTTGAAGCCAAAGCAAGTGCTCTCATGATGAAATTTAAGTTGCAGTTTGTACCAGGTAATGCCACCAGCCACTGGTTCTCAGACTTTAGCATACATCAGAATCACCCTAACAAGTGTATCATAATAAACCAAAGGTGGGCTAGTTAATACACAGATTGCTAAGCTCCACACCCAGAGTTTCTGACTCACTTGTTCTGCTGTGGGACTCAGGAATTTACATCTCTAACAAGTCCCAATATGGTTCTCAAGATGCTGATCTGGAGATTTTTTTCTTTGAGAACCATGTGCTGACTGCAATTCTGTCTCAGGGTTTGCCTTAGTCCATTTGGGCTGCTACAACAGGATACCATTGACTGGATGTCTTATAAACAACAGAAACTTATTTTTCACAATTCTGGATGCTAGGCAGTCTAAGATCAAAGCTCCAGAAGATTCTGTGTCTGGTAAGTGCTTGCTTCCTGCTTGTTAGGTGGCTGATCTCGCCTCGTGTTCTCACATGATAGAGGGTGAGAGAGCCCTCTGGGGTCTCTTTTAAGAGGTCACTAATCCCTTTCTTATGACCCTCAAGTCTAGTCACCTCTCAAATGCCCCACCTCCTAATATCATTACACTGGGGAGTAGGTTTCAACATATGAATTTTGGAGGAACACATCCAGTCATAATAGGACTTTTCCTATTAACTCTGCAAATGTAAATGAAATGAAGTTAAAAAAAATAGAAGTTGTAAGAAGAAGATAAACAGTACCTCTGAGAAGATGAAAGAGAGCAGTATGGTAAACATCTAAGAAGCTTTGTGGTAACTACATGACATTTTAAGAATGTTTAAGTGGGACTCAGAAAGAATAAGCACAACAGCAAATGTATGGGCCAGAGAGATCTAATTCAGGGGTTGAGAAGAAATTAGTTTATTACCAATTTTATATGTTATACTTGTAAGCTGGTTCTCCTTCTAGAAAATAATGTAGAAGGATTTAAAGACTCTTTTTTCTTCACTTTAACTTTTTGGGGGTAAGGTTTTCCTCTTCAGCATAAAATAAAACATCTACAGTTGTTGCTGGTATTAGACTAACCTTCTCCTCAAGCAATTTAGGATTGTGTAAAAAGAAGATTGAGGATATATCAGAAGCTTTGACCCAGAAATTCCCCTTTATCCTAAAGGAAGTTGATATAAAAATTATTAAATTTTGACAGATTATAGACATTAGTCACAACATTGGTTCTCATAGAGGCAATTGGGAACAAGCTAGATGGAACTCTTTCCCAAGGCACCTCTTATATAATCCTCCCTGTGTTCCACTTGCCAGATCTGTTGGTCTTCTCACTTTTCTCAACTGGCCAATCTCCTCTTCACCCCACAGCCCCACAGTGTGGCTCCTGCACATTTCTCACATGTCACCTTAAATGAAACTGCTCTGTGTTTTGTCTATTCCATATACTTAATATAATTACTTATACGTGCATGTTGTTGACTTATGTATAACTGTTTAGCTCCAATCTGTAATCTCCAGGAGGGCAGTGGTCAACTGTGCTTGCTCAACAGGTTTCAAACAATGCCTAGCACTTAGTAAGCAATAAGAATTTACTAAATGAATTAGTGGATAAACTCCTTTCTAGATTCTGCCTCATAAATTTTATTTTTCTGAATTCTGTAAAATTTCTAAACTATTTGCTACAAAAAATACCACATATTGTCTGACATCTGGTGATTCTGTGCAATTGCTATCTTCTAGAAGCCATGCTATTAAGCTCTGATTTTTCTTAAAATGATTTGATTATTTCTCTGCTTTATAAAAGAAAGTAATGCTTAATTAGTAGATAGGTTAAACTGGAACCTCTATTTGCCTGTTAAATTTTCATTAACCTCACTAATCAAAGAGAATGCAAAAGTTATCTTCCAGGCAAAATCCTTTGAAAATTCAAATGAAAAGGGGAGATGTGCATTGTATTATATGCATTTTTAGGTCAATGCCTTAGGCATATGCAGGGATTATATTTTATTTCACCATACACTTGAATTTGTTAATTAATTGAAAAATTTTAAATTATCCCTGAATAGGGAAACAGATACATCCCCTAAACAAACAGTGTTCATGTGAAAGTGCTAGAAAATACTCTAACTTAAGGTATTTTTCAGTAAACAATCAAATACCCCACAATAACAATTAGAAGCCTGGGTTGTTCTGGACCATTCAGTGACTCTCTATTCTTAAACATATTGCTCTATGTTTATAGTTATAGTGTTATGTGAGTTTTTTTTTTTTTATGACATTCAGTTCACTCTTTGTTGACACTGTTGCACTTATAAAACTTTGATGCTTATGCATCCCCTGTAATGTTTACTCTAAGGCCTTGCTCATGGTAAATCCTTTGAAGTATCTTTAAAAGTAGCCTGAAAAATGGAAGAAAAATTTTAGGAGGTTGAGATTTATTTGTATGTTTGCAGCATCTGAGTGTAAACCTGTGACAGTGACTGTATTTTACTTTATTAGTTGTATCTGTAAGGTTAAATCAGAGAAACAGAGCCAGCAGAAGATACATATTACAAGATGTATTATAAAGGATTGGCTTACATGATCACATGATTGTTGTAGCCATGTAGGTATGTCCAAAAACCACAAGGCCGGCTGTCAGGAAGAGTAGGCTGGAACTCTGGGCCACAAGCTAAAGCTGCAATCTATAGGCTGAATTTCTTCTTCTTCAGGGAAACATTAGCTCTCTTAAGTCCTTAAATTTTTCCCACCCCATCTATCCAGGATAATCTCCTTTGCTTAAAGTGAATTTATTATGAACTTTAGTGTCATCTACAAGATATTTCCCAGAAACTAGTTTACTATTTGATTGAATTACTAAGACTACAGTCTAGCCAATTTGACACATTTAACTAACCATCACACCAGTATTCTCCTAAGAACTAAAAGAATTGTGCCTTGCATAATAGTAAATAGAAACATTTTCAATGGTAAAAGTGAGTTAGTTGAAAACATATTCTCCAAATTCCCTTTCAGCTCTACATTATGAAAAGCAAGAATTGCCCAAACAGAAATAAAAAGATTCCTGTCCCATGTTACAGTGTTGCAGGCTAGAAGGAAGATGGTATTTCAGAGTTAAGAATAAGTTTCAAGAACTATTGGAATGAAACCTTCTTTTAAACATATTAACACTTTGTAAAACTTCACTGGTAAAATATCAAAATCTTGAAAAATAGAAAGACACAAAGAATGTGTTTGAAGTGGATTTTTTCCAACCATATCATTATGAAAAATGTCTGATTTTGCTTTAAATATTTTAATGCCAAACTTCCAATAGTCTGTGAATTTGTGAATATTTTCATGAATGTAAATTTGATCAATAGGAAAATTTGCAGAAGGAGGAAGAGAAGGAAGAGAACAGGAGGAGGAGGAGAAGGAGAAGGTGGAGAAGAAAGAGAGGAAGAGGAAAACTTCTTGTGAGAAAATGGCAAGTTGCTTCACAGATTCTCTCTACTTAGATTTATTCATTTTTTCTGTTAGTTTGAGTCAGATGTTTAGTGGTTCAAGCAGAATTCACTGGACCAGATAACATGTAAACATTGTCTACACAAAGGGAAAATTGAAAGATGTACCTGGATAACTTAGCAAAAGATACAATTACTATAGTGAGGATTTCTGATTTCCTTTCCCATCTCCTATTTTGCCTCAACTTGAGATCTTGCATAATAGAGCATGTATTCATACATTATTGTATTGACTGTTACTATCTAACTTCTATATTCTGCCTCTTTAGTCAAGACTTTATGGATATCTTTGATATTTTAACAGTGAAATTTTCTTTAGCCCAAATAAAGAGAATATTTTAAATACTATTTCATGTTGTTGAAAATGTGATGACATGAATACTCAGGTACAGTAGTTTACTATGTATTTCTAATCACAGAAAATTAGAGAAAAAATTATAGATTTCTATTTGCTTTTACTTTTTTGGCCTCATTTATTTTCTTCAAATATTTTGACCATATGCCACTGTCAGGAAAAGTGTATGAAGGTCACAGATAAGGGGATGAGTTGGATGCCATGATTTTCAATGCTATACAGGGTGAAGACAACTTAAGAATTATCTAGGTGAACGTCCTTAGGTCATCTCACTGTTCAATATTAATTAATGGTATCAGACAGAGGGAAGTTACGTGCTAACTTATAAATATATTTTTTAATAGAGATGGAAATAAACTATGTCTCAGTGGAGCTGTTTTATGGCCCTGGATATTTTCTAATATATTTCTAACCCAGCAATTTTATCTTAGCATTAACTCCTTCTGCTTAACCCACTCTTTCTTCAATTAATTTCAGACAAGGAAAATTGTAAGTATGTGGAATCATATTTAGTAGGCGAATAAAACAATGCATTTTTATTGGTGTCATTTTATATTTTGTGGGGTTATCTTTCAGTTATGAAAACCATTAAAATTAAATATCAAAAGAACTGAACTAAAGCTAGACATTCAAATTCATGACTATAGAAAACGTGGTAAAATAAGATTTTCAAAACCAATTGAACATCTTCATGTTTTTCTCACAGTGACACGTATTACTCATAAATAAAATTAAAAGTACAATTTTCCAAGACTTAACCAGGAAGATTAGAAAATGTAAACAGACCTATCAAAAGTAATGAAATTGAAACCGTAATTAAAAATCTTCCAACAAACAAAAGTCCAGGATCAGATGGCTTCACAGGCGAATTCTATCAAACATTTAGAGAAGGCTAACACTGATCCTTCTCAAACTCTTCCAAAATATTGCAGAGGGAGAAACTCCAAAATTCATTCTCTCTCAAATTCATTCTATGAAGCCACCATCACCCTGATACCAAAACAAGAAAAATATATCACAAAAAAAGAAAATTATAAACCAATATCACTGATGAACATACATGCAAAACTCCTGAACAAAATACTAGCAAACAGAATCCAACAGCACATTAAAAGGATAATACACCATGATCAAGTGGGATTTAATCCAAGGATGCAAGGATTCTTCAATATAAGCAAATCAATCAATGTGATACACCACATTAACAAATTAAGGAATAAAAACAATACGATCATCTCAATAGATGCAGAAAAAGCTTTTGACAAAATTCAACACCGATTTATGATAAAAAACTCTCAAGAAAATGGGCATAGAGGGAACCTACCTCAACATAATAAAGACCATATATGACAAATCCACAGCAAGCATCATACTCAATGGTGAAAAACTGAAAGCATTTCCACTAAGATCAGGAAAAAGACAATGATGTCCACTCTCACCACTCTTATTCAACATAGTTTTTGAAGTCCTAGTCATGGCAATCAGAGAAGAAAAAGAAATAAAAGGAATACAAATTGGAAAAGAAGTAAAACTGTCACTGTTTGCAAATGACATGATACTATATATAGAAAATCCTAAAGATTCCACCAGAAAACTACTAGAACTAATCAGTGAATTTGGTAAGGTTGTAGGATACAAAATTAATGCACAGAAATCTCTGGCATTCCTATACAGCAACAACAAAAATCAGAAAGAGAAATTAAGGAAACACTCCAATTTGCCATTGCAACAAAAAGAATAAAATACTTAGGAATAAACCTGCCTAAGGAGTTGAAAGACTTATACTCAGACAAATATAAAACACTGATGAAAGAAATCAAAAATGACATAAACAGTTCTTCGATTGGAAGAATCAATATTGTGAAAATGACTATACTACCCAAAGCAATCTACAGATTCATTGCAATCCCTATCAAACTACCAATGACATTCTTCACAGAATTAGGACAAAAAATCTTACAATTCATATGGAAATACAAAAGACCCCGAATAGCCAAAGCAATCTTGAGAAAGAAAAATGGAGTTGGAGGAATCAGTCTCCTTGACTTCAAACTATACCACAAAGCTACAGTAATCAGAAGAGCATGGTATTGGCACAAAAACAGAAATATAGATCAATGGTACAGGATAGAATGTCCAGAGATAAACTTATGTTCATATGGGCACCTAATTTATGACAAAGGAGGCAAGAACACACAGTGGAGAAAATGACAGCCTCTTCAATAAGTGGTGCTGGGAAAACTGGACAGCTACATGTAAAAGAATGAAATGAGAAAACTACCTAACACCATACACAAAAATAAACTCCAAATGGATTAAAGACTTAAATGTAAGACCAGACACTCTAAAACTTTTAGAAGCAAATAGGAAAAACACTCTTTGACATAAACTACAGCAAGATCTTTGTTGACCCACCTGCTACAGTAACAGAAATAAAAACAAAAATAAACAAATGGGGCTTAATTAAACTTAAAAGCTTTTGCACAGCAAAGTAAACCATAAACAAGACAAAAAGACAACCTTCAGGATGGGAGAAAATATTTGCAAATGAAACAGCAGACAAAGGATTAATCTCCAAAATATACAAACAGCTCATGGAGCTCAATATCAAAAAAACAAACAATCCAGTTAAAAAATGGGTGGAAGACCTAAATAAACATTTCACCAAGGAAGACTTACATATGGTCAAGAGGCACATGAAAAGATGCTCAACATCACTAATTATTAGAGAAATGCAAATCAAAACTATAATGAGATATCACCTCATGCTAGTCAGAATGGCCATTAATCAAAAAAGCTAGAAACAATAAATGTTGGAATGTGTGTGGTGAAAAGGGAACCCTCCTACACTGTTGGTGGGAATGTAAATTGATACAACCACCATGGAGAACAGTATGGAAGTTCCTTAAAAAACTAAAAATAGAAATACCATATGATCCAGCAATCCCACTACTCGGCATATACCCTGAGAAAATCATAATTCAAAAAGAGAGATATACCACAGTGTTCATTGCAGCACTATTTGCAATAGCCAGGATATGGAACTAAACTAAATGTCCATCAACAGATGAATGCATAAAGAAGATGTGGCACATATATACAATGGAATATTACTCAGCTATAAAAAGAAATGAAATTGAGTTATTTGTATTGAGGTGGATGGACCTAGAGTGAAGTAAGTCAGAAAAAGAAAAAAAAATACTGTATGCTAACACATATATATGGAATCTAAAAAAAAAAAAAATGGTACTGATGAACCTAGTTCATTCCTGCCCTAATTTATTGCAGGGCAGGAATAAAGAAGTAAGCATAGAGAATAGACTTGATGACATGGGGTTGGAGGGTGAAGCTGGGGTGAAGTGAGAATAGCATCGACATATATACATTACTCTATGTAAAATAGTTTGTTTGTGGGAAGCAGCAGCATAGCACAGGGAGATTGGCTCAGTGCTTTGCGATGACCTAGAGGTGTGGGATAGGGAGGATGGGAGGGAGGCTCAATAGGGAGGGGATATGGGGACTTGTGTGTGCATATAGCTGATTCGTTTTGTTGTGCAACAGAAACTAACATGGTATTGTGAAACAATTATACTCCAATAAAGATCTATGAAAAACCAACCAACCAACCAACAAACAAAAGTACTTAAAGTATAATTTAGTTCTGAATCAGTGGTGTTCCTGGAGAAATTTAAATAATCTCTAGAGGAAAGTAACATCATTTAGAGTCTTCACGTACTTTCATAACCATGTCCAGGACTCTCAATTCCTGATTAAAACAGGATAAAGTGAGCAAACACTAGAGGGGAAAAAAAGACAATAGGATAAGAACCACCAGTGATCCAGATATTATAGTTATCAAAAAAAAGACTTTAAAATAGCTGTGACAAACTTGTGTAAAGAAAGATTTAAAAATTTCACCACTGATATTGATAAAAATAGAACCAGATGGAAATTCTATAACTGAAAATAAGATAACTGAAATTGGGATTAAGATTTAGGCTAAACAGCAAGTAAGCTATAACAAAACAGAACATTACTAAACTTGGAGGTAAAGCTGTAGAAAATATCAGATTAAAACATGAAGAGAGAAAAGGTAGAAAACACATAAAAGATTGCGAGTCATATGTTACACAACTAAATGATCTAAAAAATATTCAGTGAAAGTTCCACGTAGAGAAGAAAAAGAAAACATATCAGAGCAATATTTGAAGAGGTAATGACTGACAAGTTTTCAAAACTGAAGAAATACAATAAATCACCAACGCAAGAAGCTATAAACACAAATGAGGATAAATATAAATAACCATACTAGGCACATAATAGTGAAAATGTCGAAAACAAAAGGCAGAAGGAAAATCAATTTAAATCAGCAAAAAATGGGAGGGGGTATATTACCTTTAAGGAAACAATAACAATTTCATATGTGTTTTTACAGAAATTATGAAAACTACATTAGAATGATATCTTCAAATTCCTGGAATAAAATAATGGCCAAGCTGTATTCTATATCATCTGAAAATATATTAAAATCTAAAAATAAAACAAGAACATTTAAGGATAAAATTGAGATAACTCCTTGACAACAGACCAGCAGCAAAGGAAATGCTAAGGTCAACTTATGAGGCAGAAGGAAATAAATCCATGATAGAAATCAGAAAAAAGACAGGACTAAAGATTTTATTGAAAATACATACATTTGTACATTTAAATGCCTATTGGCTATAAAAAAACAAAATAATAATATTTTCTGGTTTAAAATATATGTAGAATTAAATCATATAAAATAACACAAAAGAAAGGAGGAGATTAATAGGAGGTAAGATATTAAAGGTATAAAAGGAGGTAAAAGGAGATACAGCAAGGATCTTGCATTGTCTGGGATGTGCTGAATTCTAATTTATAATAGCTCTAATAAGTCAATGGTACATGTTGAAATCTGTAGAGAAACTACTTAAAAGTAAAATATATTTATAGTAAAAATGTATAACTAAAAATCTAATGGGGGAAGTAATATTAATCAATGCGATAGTAACATTGATAACTCAAAATATCAAGATAGGATAAAAAATAATTAGAGTAGCTGGCACAAATAGAAAATTAATAATAAAATGGGAGATTTAAATCCAAATAAAAGAGATTACATTAAATATAAATGAACTAAATATTCCTATTAAAACATAAATATTGTCAAAATTAAAATCCAATTTTATGTTTCTTATAATAAGCAGAGATATTAAGTGTATTGACACACAAAAGTTGAAAGTAATCGAAATATATTTTCAATTTTCAACCTCCTTGCTTCCTTCCATCTAGCCCCTGAAAAATGGTCAGAAAGAAAATGGAAATGAAAAAAAAAACAATATTATTTGTGTCAGGGATACTACACATTCTACAGATACTAAACAGATAAAAAGAGAATTATTTTGAACAAATTTTGGCTAATACATTTGAAAGTTTAGATAGAATGGACATCAGAAGAAACACAAATCTAAAATATACTATATATTAATGAAATTAATTTTTACTGAAACATACTCTACAAAGAACTCTCCATGCTGAGATTCCTTCACTAGTGAACTCCAGATACTTAAAGAGTATATATCACTTATAATACACAAACCCAGATAAAATATATACCTACTCACTTTTTAAAGCAAGACTAAATAAAATTTGACACAAGCACCACAAGAAAGAAAATTGCAGACCAATCTGTCTCATGAATATAGATGCAAAAATCATAAATGTATAATTTGAAGATCAAAGTCAATTTTTCCATTTACCTATTGATTCAGAAAAACAACAACAAACTACCCTTAAGACGTAGTTTAAACAAACTATTACTGTCTCTCGCAGGTCTGTGGGTTGAATGGCTTCATCTGGGGAGTGTTTCCCTGGGTTCTTGTCTACAAGTGTAGTCAGATGGCAGCTCTGAGTGGAGCTTCTGAAGGCTTCTTCACTCTCGTGCCTAATGTCTGTGTTGGGAGGTCTGGGATAGCTGGAGATTGGTTAGGTGTAACTCACTCTTTATGCAGCCTTCTCACATTATTAACCTCAGGGTCTGGCAGTATCAGTGCTGTATGACTTCTTACATTTCAGCAGACTTCCCTAGAGATAGTTATTCCTGAGAGAAGTGTAAAGGCTTCTTACTACCTAGCCCCAGAAGTTATACATTATCTCTACCACTGTATACTACTGGTCAAAAGCAAGTCAAGTCATTGAGCCAGCCCAAATTCAAAGCAAAGGAAATAATGGGAGGTGTTTTTCATTTGTTGGAGTCATATCAGTGTGTTTTAGAAGGGATGTTACATAACAACCAATGATATTTGTTCCAGGTTCAGATTTGTGTTATTTTTTTAACAGTCAAAATTCAATCAATGCAATTCATCATATTAACATAAAAGATAAGAAAAATATATTATATTCTGAGTATAAACAGAAAAAAATATTTATAACAGTCTACACTCAGAAAAAGCTCAGAAAAAACAATACATTGAATTGATAAATATTAAAAGCTTTCTTCCAAGATTTGGATGCAACACAAATGCATCCTGTTACCAGTTATATTTGACTATACTAGAGATCACAACCAGTTTAATAAAGTAGGAAAGATAAATTACAGATTAGACTAAAATATATTAAATTATTATACATAAATAGCATGTTTGTGTATGGAGGAAATTCCAAAACTTTACAAATAAACTTTCGACTTGATAAGTGCATTTAGCAAGGTTTTTGGACTCAAGGTCAATATAAAAATTAGTGGTGTTTCCATACACTAGCATATAATACAGAAAAAAACTAAAGAAATACAATTTTCAATATTTTCAAAACATATAAAATTACCTAGAAATAATTATAATAAAATTGTGCAAGACTTCAATCTTGAAAACTGTAATAGACTTGAGAACTTTTGCAAAAGTCAATGCCAAGATAATGAGTTAAGAAGCAATATTATAAATTTGTTAATTTTCTCCAAACAATATATATACTTCTTGAGCTGGGTAGTAGTCACATGATGGTGTTTACTTTGTCAAAAACAATTACACTGTTTTCTTCAATTTGTTCACCTCTTGTATGTTTTACTTAAGTTAAAATGGTTTCTTTCAAAAAGTCAGAGAGATAAAGTGAATGTAGATCAAAAATGACTGAAATTTTGAGATTGGGTGATGGGCGATAAGAAGAGGCTAATGTTCAGAGAAAAAGGAACATTAGCAATGAATCGGGCTTAATTCAGTGTGGTATCTGTTAAATTCAGAGAGACTGAGAGAGAGAGACAGGGAAGGGGAGAAGAAAAGGTAGCGGAGGGAAGAGGAGAGGAGAGGACAGGGGAAATATTATTCCCATATTTCAAATGAGACAGAAAATGAAAGGACATTAACCTGGGTCTTTCTAACTGAACATCCTCATTTCACGAAACCATTTATTGAATTCCATCATGCTTTTAAGGCATATGTTATTTTTACTCACTTTAGTCTTATACAATACTTAGGGACTTTTCTGGTTCATTATTATAACTGATTGACATTTGTTAATACAATCCAGATAAAGTATAGACTTGAAGCTAATCCTCCATGTTTTATATTTTAAGTTCTATAGAAACTGTATCTTGCATAACGCTTATAAATGACAAGAGAATTCACTATTTACTGTAGTAGAGAGAATAATGCCATCCCTCCCCCCTCAAGCCAAAGATGTCCCTGTTCTAATCCCTAAAACCCAGGAATATGTATGTTTACGTTATAAAAGATACTTTGCAGATGTGATTAAATTCAGGATTCTGGGCTTCCCTGGTGGCACAGTGGTTGAGAATCTGCCTGCTAATGCAGGGGACACGGGTTCGAGCCCTGGTGTGGGAAGATCCCTCATGCCGCGGAGCAACTAGGCCCATGAGCCACAACTACTGAGCCTGCGTGTCTGGAGCCTGTGCTCCACAACAAGAGAGGCCGCGATAGTGAGAGGCCCACACACCATGTTGAAGAGTGGCCCCCGCTTGCCACAACTAGAGAAAGCCCTGGCACAGAAACGAAGACCCAACACAGCCAAAAATAAATAAATTAATTAATTAATTTTAAAAAAAAGTAACAAATGTTCAAGTACAATTGGTGTCTTTAAAAAAAAAAATTCAGGATTCTGAGATGGGGAGATAATCCTGGATTATCTGGGTGAGCCCAATAAAATCAGAGGATCTTTATAAGCGTGAAACAGAAAGTTGGAGTCAGAGAGGGAGATTTGACAATAGAAGCAGAGGCCAGAGTGATATGAGAAAGGGGCCAAGAGCCAAGGAATACAGGTGGACTCTAGAAGCTAGAAAAGGCAAAGGAATGCATTCTACCCCTAGAGACTGAGAAGGGACACAGCCCTGCCATCCCATCTTAGTAGGATAATAAATATGTGTTGTTTTAAGCCACTTAGTTTGTGGTAATTTGTTACAGCAACAACCAGAAACTAATATCTATGGTAATACATTTCTTGTGATCTTTGACTTCCCAGAAATCACAAGATTTGTAACTCCTAGTGTTATAGCAGTCTCTAAGTCATGAGTTGTTGCTTTTTGTCTTTGTTTTTATTTTTAATGTTATACTAACAATCTACAAAAACTGAAAACACTATAGTACTGCAGCTGAAAGGGCTGCTTTCCTTTGCAAATTATTAAACAATGGAAGCATATCAGTAGTCATGATTATTGTCGTGGTCTGAACGCAGATTGGAAGAGAATTTCCAGACACAAGGCAGAATGTAAAGAAGATAGAATTTATTAGAAGGAAGAGTCACTGCCAGGACAGCGGGCCGACTTCCTAGTAGGCTGGGAGAGTAGAGCCCAAACATCTGCTATTGATCAGTTTTTATAGCCAGAAAACAAAGGAATGGTCTGAGGTGAAAATTTCGTCTCCTGATTGGTCGAGGCACATATACCTTCCTTCTATAGGGTGGAAGTGGGACAGGTCCCATTGCCCAGTTGGGTGTTGCCCAGGTGAGCTCAAGAATTTCATAACCATCGCAAAATGGTGGGGAGGACGATTAAGAGTCCACTAGGGGGTGTAACACTGAAAATTTCAGGCAGGGTCCTCCTTTGTCCTTGGAGAACCATTGTCCTTGGAGCACCACAATTATAATAGTTAATGTCGGCCATATCCAGCCCATCACTAATTAAATAAAACTCTCTTTCCATCTTGACATCTCACTGTTACTGCCTAGTTCAACTGGAATCCTAATGGATCTTCCTGAACTTGCTTTTACTCCTCCAATTTATTCTCTACCCTGGCAAGAGAGTGTTCTTTAAAAAACATGAACTCGATCATGCTTGGTCTTTATTTAAAACTCTCCTAGGGGGCTTCCCTGGTGGCGCAGTGGTTGAGAGTCCACCTGCTGATGCAGGGCACATGGGTTTGTGCCCTGGTCCAGGAAGGACCCACATGCCGCAGAGCGGCTAGGCCCGTGAGCCATGGCTGCTGAGCCTACGCGTCTGGAGCCTGTGCTCAGCAACAGACCAGGCCACAACAGTGAGAGGCCCGCGTACCACAATAAAACAAAACAAAACAAAACAAAAAACCTCTCCTAGGCTTTCCTTTATTTGTAGGTAAAGACTTCCATTTTTAACAAAATCGTATACATGGCCTTGAAGGCATTGCATAATCTGGTCCATACCTTTTTTCACCAGCCCTATCTCAAGCCCTTTATCTCTAACTGCACTGGTTTTTCTCCCTGGGGCTTTGCACATACCATTCATCTGCCTGGATAGGCCTGTTCTGCTGCCTGCATGCTGACCCCCCTCCAATCACCTAATTAATTTTTACTCATCTTTCTGAACTCAATTCAAAATGCATTTCTTTTTCTTTTTTTTTTAACTTTATCCCAGATTATGCCAGTCTTCCCTTTTATAATCTTTCAGGACACCTTGAACTTTCACAGGTCTTAACAAATCATAATTAACTAATTGTTGAATTTGTTGCTTTAATTTTGTCTCCTCTGCTATAACATCAGCTCTTTGAGTTCAGACCCTTTGTCCTGTGTACTGCTCTTCTCCTTATACTTGAAGTCACGCACGTGTAGGTATTCTATTCATATTTGTTTAATGATCAAATAAAGGAAAAGAGTTTGAGCCATAAAATGCTAAATTCAGACCCAAGTTGTAACCATTTATAATTTTTTACTTTATTCATGTTGTATATCTTTGTGAGTCCCATTCTTTGTTAGCTGTAAAAGGGTCAATGACACCTTCTTCAGCAGGTTTGTAAGTGTCAAATGTAATATAGGTAAAGTTCCTAGCACATAGTAGGTACTTGGTAAGCATTAGTGTTTATTAAAACAAATTTTCATCATTGGTTATCTTAGCTCACAGCTATCTTAAACCCTGCTACTCAGTGTTGTCAGCCATCCCTGTAAGCATGTTAGAAATACAGAATATACAATCCCACCCCAGACCCACTGATTCAGAATCTAATTTTGAACAAGATCCCTAGGTAATTCTCCCATTTAATATTTGAGAAACACGATATTTAGATTTCACTTGTTTCAATTGTTTTGCACAGTTTTGGGAGATATCTAAAGATGCTTTATTTGTCATCTTATCTAATTTGATTAAATTGAAAGGAAAGTGAGGATCCTTTTATTATTAAAGAGTCTTACTTTGTCTTTGACCTGCCATTCTTTAGTTAAAAGTACCCATGCTTGAAATTGATCTGTTGTACAATGGCCAAGTAACTTGCAGTCCCATAGCTACCACCCTGATTGAGGAACATTAACTTTATAAGAAATATTTGTACTTACCTTTGAAAAAAGAGGAAAGCTTTTACTGCAATGTACTGATAAGAGTAATGTCAGACAATGCAGCTCAAGCAAGCTTCATCACTAGTCCAGCTCCTTGATAAGTGCCCAAATCAATAGTGTAGGTAACACAATTACTATTTAACAAATTGTATCCAAGTTTCCCTGAGATGAAATAACCCAGATTTCATGGTTGTGATAGAAACAACATTGTGAAAGAATGAGACTCAAGTGTCTGGAGATTAAGGGGGATTGTCAGAGAAATTTAGTAGTGTGTAGGGATGGGGTGCGTTTTTCTTATTATTCAACTAAGTGTCATATAGTAATTTGTTTCCAGTTTTCATCTCAAAAGCATTGGCCAGCATCTTGTCTTGCTTAGCATCCCCACAGAACTGGCCCAAGAACTAAAGTCCGCTGATGCTAATAGGAGCTCTGTGCTTGGATTAGCCCTACAGGATTTGTGCAGTAAAGCAAGAAGTAGGCCCTTTACTTATATTGGTGTTTGTGTAACCACAGGGGGAAATAACTTACTCAGAAGGATGGCTCTTAACAGCTGTCAGGATATTTGCTGTTTTAAGTCTGCTTTAGTTTTTTTTTCTTTATTAGTCATTTACTCAGCACTGGCAACATATTCTTACAACTTGAATGCCTACCTTATTTGAAATTGCATTGGAGAAATAGCCAGAAGACTTGCATTCCAGTCTAGCCCTGCTACTTACTGGCAGTGTATCCTTGGGGAAATCACCTTACCTCTCTGGGCTTTAAAGGAACTGGATTAGATAATCTCTAAAGTCTTTTCCAGAGGAAATTTCTAGGATTTAAAATCTTAATTAAAAAGGAACCCCTTTGAAAGGAAAAAAAAAAGTATCAAGAGAAATTTTCTTACTAAAGTCCAAAGATGGCATTGGGGGAACACATGAAGTATCTGTAACTACATATAAAATTGTATTTGCTTATAGGTATTCATGGAGAGGGTCTATGTCTCTCATCAGATTTTTTAATAGATCTGTGACCCCAAATTACAAAAAGAATATGACAGGAGCACAAATTTAGAGTTAAGACTGCTTATTTGAATGGAAGCTTAACATGATCTCCAAAGATAAATTTTTTTAATCTCTTAAATAAAATTTTAACAATGATTAACTTATGATAAAAACATACATGCTACACACATACACACACACAACACACACACACTTCACACACACACACTTCACACAGACACACAACTGGGATAATTTATCCTGTGCTTGGCTAATTCTATGAATTATTTTTTTATTCAAACAAGTAATAAATTAATTCAAATAGTGTAAAAAATACTACCTCAGATGCAACTCAGCAGTCATGGAAAATTAGAGAAATGTTTTAAAAAACAATCAACTTCTACCAGAGAACCCTACATAAGTTTTAAAGGATATACTGCTTTTCATGGAAAAGAATTACTTTAAAGGTGAAATTTTATGTAACTGAAGGATCTTGACAACTGCTTTGGATTTATTTCTTTCATATTCTTCCAAAATTGAATTCTATCAAATGCCATACATATTCTTGAAGAAAATGTGGTTTTCCACAGCAAAGTCTCTTTTGTTTACCCTATTATTTGAGAGAGAAGATCTGACTGCAAACATGCCTGTGCAAGTTAATTTGCTTTTCATGTGTCTTCCTAGATACTATTATCTGAGATCAGAGTCAATTCTATGAATAATTTTGGGCCACATAATTGTTTTGAAACTGTTAGGCACATTTCAAATAAAACTTTCTCAAATAAAGTGACACTGGCATTGTATAAAAATATTAACATTCCAGGCTTTTTATGCAGGCCTCTCACTGTTGTGGCCTCTCCTATTGCGGAGCACAGGCTCACGGACGCGCAGGCTCAGCGGCCATGGCTCACGGGCCCAGCCGCTCCGCGTCATGTGGGATCTTCCCGGACCGGGGCACGAACCCATGTCCCCTGCATCGACAGGCGGACTCTCAACCACTGCGCCACCAGGGAAGCCCCAGGCTTATTGTTTTAATTCATGTTTTACTTGGGTGATAAGTAGAGAGATTTTGTACTTCCAATGCACATTGCCTTGTGGTTTTATTTTTAAAAACTGCATCTTTAAATAAAGATAGAACAGATGGAAACTTCAGTGCTTAAACAAACATCTACACTTTAGCGCAGAAACTCAGAATTTTAGTCTTGAAAAAGAACTTAGGAATCTTCCAGAAAATATTGATTTTCTTCTTAGTAGCAATCTAATCACATCCACAGATTTGCTTTATATAATGAAACAGTAGTTTCTTAATATCTGCATCCTACCCTTCTTTATTTCCTCTAATGTAAAAGCAAACCATCATGTGTCTTCAGCTTCAAATGATTATTCAACCTATCTGCTGTGGAACAGATTTTAATGAATGCTGATGGTAGGATTTTTGTCCCAGTTTCCCAACCAGTTTTCTTTTTTTTTTTTTTTAATAGATCTTTATTTGAGTATAATTGCTTCACAATACTGTGTTAGTTTCTGTTGTACAACAAAGTGAATCAGTCATATGTGTGCATATATCCCCATATCCCCTCCCTCTTGATCATCCCTCCCACCCTCCCTATCCCACATCTCTAGGTCATCGCAAAGCACTGAGCTGATCCACCTGTGCTAAGCTGCTGCTTAACACTAGCTAACTATTTTACATTCAGTAGTGTATATATGTCAATGCTACTCTCACTTCGTCCCAGTTCCCCCTCCCCACTGTGTCCTCAAGTCCATTCTCTATGTCTTCGTCTTTATTCCTGCCCTGTCACTAGGTCCATCAGTACCATTTTTTGGTATCCCAACCAGTTTTACTACATAGGAGCTAGGCTTCTAACACCCAGAAAGCCAGGAACATGACTATACTCACTGGGAGAAACAATGTTAGTGAGGGGTGGGGACTGCAGGGCCAAATGTTTTGGATCCAGGAACTGCATACTCCTTCTCAAGGACACTTTTCATTTTTCAAGGATGAGTGTAAATAAGCCCACACAGCCTCCAAGGAACAGAAATAGAACCCTGCTGTTATTTACTAATACACCGTGAAATAAATTGTATCCCACCCTTTTATTCAGTATCTTAGCTGAATGAGGTTCATTTCTTTGGGGACAAAGAAAACAATTGGAATCTTTTCTTAGCTGGTTCAATTTAGAATCTAGACTTTGCTGATAATTTTTCTTTGGCTGATAATGAAAATTGCTGACATATTTTCCAGCCTGGATAGTTATCTATAAATAAATAAAGTCATATGCTAGTTTGGTCAGAAAGAAGATAATATCAGCCTGCAGCAGATAGTTGAAATGCCTTCTGGGAGAGATCTATGCTGCTATAATAAATGGAGCTGTTAAAGGTACATCAGTGCAGCTTTGAGTTGGTAATATGCCCAATTTAAAGCACATATATTATAATTTATGTGAAAAGTATATAAAAGTATATCTCCATCCTCTTTCACAGACAGTTCTCCTTCTAAATACTTATTTAATTAGCTTTTTGATTACAGATTTTGATACCTATTTGATCAATTGATGGATTATAATACATTTAATAAGAATTAAGAATAGAAGAAAACAGCAAAAGTCCTATAATCGTTGAGTTATATATTCAAGTTTTTTTTGGAAAAGGGGGCAGGGGTGAAGGCACCACACAAGTAATGAGAATAAAGCATCACAAGTACTGTGAGAGACAGAGTAGAGGAACTCCTTAAGCTGTTCCTCTCTTTTGTAACCATTTCCTACCTCTTCTACTTGACTGAATTCTATTCAACCTTCAAATCTCAGGATAAATGTCACTTTCTCAGACAAGCCTTTGCTTATATTGGATAACCCCATCATAGACTTCATGTGGCTGTAGTTTTCTTTCATAGCAGTAAACCATTATTTATACTTTTTAAAAAATCTCTTTTCTTCCTTTTGATTAAAAGTTCCATAAGATCAGGAACCTAGCCTTTTTTTGTTCTCTGTCACATCTGAGTGCCTTATACTTTATCAGGCAAATAGTAATAACATTAAAAAGCTAACATGTCCCATACTGTTTATTGGACACTTTTATATTCAGACTCATTTATTAAGCCCCTAAATGTCTTTGAGGTGAGCTTCACAATATTTCCCACTTTACAGATGGAGAAACTGAGGTAAAGAGAAGTTAAAATTCTACAAGCTTGTAGCTTCAGTTTTTGTGCTCTTAACCGTTTTGATATACTGCTCTTATAGTAACTCTTTATTGAAGAAATTAATGAACAAATGAATGAACTAGACAAACTTATACCAGAGGACTGCCTCGTTTTGGTGGTCATGAATGACTTTTTTTTTTTGCGTTACGCAGGCCTCTCCCTGTTGTGGCCTCTCCCGTTGTGGAGCACAGGCTCCAGATGCGCAGGCTCAGCAGCCATGGCTCACGGGCCCGGCCGCTCCGCGGCATGTGGGATCTTCCCAGACCGGGGCACGAACCCGTGTCCCCTGCATCAGCAGGCAGACTCTCAACCACTGCACCCCCAGGGAAGCCCTTAATATGATTTTTAAAAAGTAATCTCAGAAATGAACAATAACATTTAAGAGGACATTTTAAAGTTTAGCTAGAAATAAAAGATTAGCTGTGTCTAACAGTTTAATGCATCTATTGCATTTTTAATTTCACTGACTATATATTTTTATTTCTAAAATTCTACTTGTTTATTTTTCAAACTTACTCTTATTTCATAATTTTTTCTTATGGTTCTTTTGTTTTCCTTTAATCATTATAAACAAATTTATTGTTGACTATCTATTAAAGAATGGATACTAACTCCCAAGGTTAGGAGTGGGAAAAGAAAAGCTAAGACTCTCAGA